>NW_015386498.1:89817-105644 GCF_001527695.2 Protobothrops mucrosquamatus | reverse complement strand
GGGAAAGGGAATGGAAATCCACCAATGACTGTACCTGCCTAGAGCCAAACTTGCAACGTCTGTCCTGGGCAAGATCAAGTCAAAGACTGGAGACCAACGGTCCAGGACGGGCGTGGCAACTTTGGCTGACTTGATCTGATTGGGCAGGAATACAGTCTACTACCCAATGGTGGAGTCTCCATCTCAGTGCTGGAGAAATAAGTTTTCCCATTAAGGTTAAAGAATTTGAAAGAGTATAGTGAATTTTGTTACTATAAATGATGATAATCTACAAAGATTAATAAATGTAAATAGAATTACTTATTACTTCCCATAAGAGGAAAAAAGCAGAGATGGCTAAACTGATTGTTGTAATCAAAGAAAAGAACAATCTAACTTTGTTTCTATTTAGAAACTGCTTCTGGATTGTGTGTTTGAGATGGAAAAAATGAAACTTTAATTTAGGATTTTATTGATTAGATAGGTTTGTTATTATAGAAGTGGCTAATATATATTACTGTGTAAAAGTAACAAGTTGAGGCTTTAATGTTACTATTTTCTATTGTGCTAAAAAAAATGCTTCTCTTTCTTTTTTTTCCCCTTTTCCCCTACACTTTCTCCTCTTCCTTTTTAACTCTCCTAGTTTCTCATTATTTTCATTTTCCTTTGTGTTTTATATTATGATAAACTAATAAAAATGATATAAAAATTGAAATAGCTATTCCAAGGCAGAATCACTGCTGGGATATTTTTTAAATTATTAAATGGTTATTTTGAATGTATTTTGAATCTGAAATGTTATGGACATCACAACTATTGAGGAAAAAAATAAAAGGATTTCTCTAATTTCAAGTCAAAATATGTTATTTACAGGTGGGTAAACCTATGCAAAGAACAGCTAGATTTGGATTTTAGCTGGAAAATATATTCCAGGCACAAATATTCTGAGATGGGAGATAATGGGGAAAATGCAATATCAACAATACCAGCCAAAAAAACATAAAGGGAAGGAAAGCAATAGAAAGGCTACGGAAAGAAGGGAGTACTGCTAATATTATGCAAAGAGAAGGAGCAAGCAAGCTTAAATAAATGTACATTAATTGAAATAATAACTTGTGCTTAATATTACTTGCCTCTAAAATAAAGCTACCTATTTAAACATTAATTTCCATTTATCAAGCAATCTATCTCATCACATACTCTCCTTCCTTTTACTATAAAATAGCAAGAGGAAATAATAGTTAATTGCACTGGGAAATGAAATCTAGGATAGAAATAAAATAAAGTGGAGAAATAATTGACAGGAAAAAAAAAAAAAGTCCAGCTAGGGCATTTATTATAAAATAGGATTCCTATTGTAAAAAGTATCACATAAATCAGACAAATATTTTATAGTATGTACTAATTAATCTTCAGGCTAACTTCTAAGTTTTGAAAGCCAGATATTTGGATCCTTTTGTACTTTATCTAATTTATTTCTTTTCCAGTGCTTCTTTTGGTCTAAATGGCCTCTCCTAGAAAAAAATAATGTCCAACTTGAAGTTACAGATAGTTTTCTATTTATGACCATAAGGGAGCCTGGAATTTACATCATAACATATAACGGTCATAAGTTGATGCATTCATGTGATCGACCAGTTTTAGAACATTTTTTGTAGTTGTTGTTAAGTGAGTCAATGAATTCTATGAGTTTTTTTTCCCCCAGAAACTGACTGAAAAGGCCAGCTTCCGGCAAAAATGGCAAAAACTGTCACAGATTGTGTCATGTGACCACGAAATGCTGCAAAAGCGAAATCAGTTACCAAGCATTCAAAATGTGATCATGTAACTGCAGTGGGATGCTGCCAACAGAACGTCAGAACTCTGTCATAAGTATCTTTTGGCAGATCCATTGTAACTTCAAATAGTCACTAAGCAAGCAGTCATTAAATGAGAACTACCTTATATTTGATTTAAAAAATGAAAAAAATACCAAGGGCTATATTAGAGTTGCTCTGCATCTTCATTTGTGAAGAGGTCTGCAAACCCTGGGGTGTGTTGGCTCTGCTATCATCCATCCCCAAAGATAAATCCTTTCTTGGAACTTTAGCTGCATCATCAGTCATGCCCATTTGCTTTTGCCTTCTACGTTTCTTACTCCACAGTTCATGGCAATCTTGCCATAAAGGAAGACTATAAAGAAAAGAAATTACAGTTATTCAGCACAGAATAGTTACCACAAGGACCTTGAGTATCAAAATTTTAAAAAGCCAACTATGAAAGAGAGCTCAAGAAGCCATTATCTGGAAACAAGAGAGGCATGTCAACCTATCAGCCATCTGACAGATCAAACCAGGATTTGGTCAAAACTGTAAGGTTGTTGTTGTTTGTTGCAGCTTATACACAGGACTTAGTACTAAGTACTATCAAAATTGACATCCTGGGGTTACCTCTGCTGTTATTATTAAGGAGCTATAAAAGACTTAATATGTAGGCCTTTTAGGTTATGCTTTTAACTCAGCATGCTTTTAGCTAATAATAAGGCTTTAAAAACCCTTACTTACTGAAGTGTTCATTGTCTCTGGATCAAAAAGAACTAATTATCCTGGCACCTGATCACTGTCTGACACTTTTCTACCTACTACCTATTACTTTCAGAAAATTAGGAAAAGGAATTCCACTAATTCCACTAAATGATGTGTGCGTATTATCTCATCATAAAATCTCATCTTTTTTTTCAACCATGCAAAATAGGCACTCAATCAATGTCACTAAGTTGCTCAAAACAAATGGGAGAAACTTGAGCACATCCTTGAAGATCAGAGAAAATCAAGTGCTTAACTATAAGTGGGACTCATAAAACTAGTCTAGTTGTATAAGACAAAGGAAACTAATTCCACCACTCCAAAACCAAATTTGGAGACAAGTGGAGCTGATCTTGATTCCATCATTTTCAGTTAAATAAAATATGTGGGCAAAAACAAAAAGACTGCTACTTGTCAGTTAGCTAAACTTATTGCTGTTTTTAAATCCTTTGTTACTGAGACATTAAGAATTCAGAATTGTTGTGTGAATTATGTTTTTTAAGAAGGCTGACAAATACAAAGGTGTGCCTTGAGTAGAGAATGCATATTAGAGACCACTGCTGGGTTGTAGACTTTTTCAGATAAAGTTTGAAATATTTTCCAGATATATTTTTGCTGCTAAGTTCAAGTGATATGTTGAAGTGAACCCACTGAGATGCTTACTCCTTCACTAGGCTCAGTTCTATGGTTGTTGGTACTGTAAAATCTTTAGGAAATTAATAAATGCAATTTCAACAGTATGCTCATCCAATGTGTGACAAAAATGATTATATATGTAGCATCTGACTTCTGCTAGTAGAAATGAATTTTATTTTGTAGAAAATAAACTCAACTAAGAAACACTTACTCTGGTGGAGGCATCTTTGAAGGGTCCACATCTCTCAGAAATTCACACTGAAGTGCCTGTTCTGCTGTGCAGCGTTTGCTGGGATCAAGAGCAAGCATGTAATCAAAGAGATCTAGTGCAGCTGCAGGAATACTGTAAAAAAATAAATAAATGGAAGTCAAAAAAACAAAGTAATGTTTATTCAAAGACATTAAAATTTGTCCTCTCTTTCAGACTTAGCATTTAAAGAAAGTTATATTGTTTCATTAACACAAAAAAATGTATGATGAGAACTCAGATAACTGACATCTTTTTCACATAAACTAATATGTTCAGTTTTAATACTATACTATATAATCCATACAAGTTATCTATACAATGCCATAGATACTGTAACTATGGATAAAAAAAAGTAAAAATGGTATACTGAGCAAAAGTGATTTGCTTAATCAACAGCACAACCTGAACTGAACAATTAATGAATTTCATATGAGAAATGTAGATGAACCGATGAACAATCAGCAGACACTCAAAGGGGAATTGCTCTCAAACATGACATTTCACAGGAATACATGGGTCATGTTATTGATTTTGTCACTATCAGAAGATTATACAAGATAGACTTCCGATTTTTGTGTCATAGCGCACAGCCGCAGAACTGAAGAGCTCCACATCCCATGGCTGATTTTGTCCTGCCAGAGGACCCTAAATGGGTCTGAAGTTGCCCCGGAGAGGCGGCAAAGAAAGAGGGGTGCTCCGTTGATCACGGAATGACAGCGGTCATTCCGTTCGATCCAGGGAAAGCCCTCTGACCCAACAAGAGAAAGGCTAGCTGCACATCAGCGTCTAGCCCAAGCTACTTGCAGCCTAAGTCCAAGAGCACGAGCCAGAACAACACTGAACAGCGTGCATGGAACTGGTGAGAGTATCAATCTTCTCTCTTCTACTCTGCAATTAAGTCCCTGGGAAAGATCCCCAAAATAAGAAAACCTCTGAAAGTGAGGGGAGACTACACCCCCACTCCCCCATAGACGGAAACAGCGAATTAACTTTTAAGGGGGAAAGAAAAATATTGAAATCAAATTTAAAACACTACAGTCTGGCTAAATCTAGAAACTAAAAAAAACTGCTAAGATTATGCTCTAAAGGGTTGCGATAAAATTATAAAAAAACAGTAAGAATAATTTCTTGCCTGAAAAAGCTGGAAAACAAACAACTACTGACACCTAATGGACAATTAGAATATAGCACATTAACAACAACACCCAGAAACAAAGAAAAATCTGTTCCCTTTAAGAAGACAGCTGCTGGGAACAAAGAGAAGAATACATACTGGGCCAGATATAAGATTAGAAAGTATCTGAAGGAAAAGAAATACTCTGATTGTTGTCTAAACTCAAGAACTGTTTACAGAAAAAGAACAATTTTGATTTTTGACTAATCTTTTAGGGGGGAATTTACAGGAAGGATTCAAGGTGGCTAAATATACTGAACTGAAATTTTGACTGGTTGACACTGACCCCTGAAAGAATTGTTACAAAACATTGATTTTACTGAAGCCTTGACAATTGGAAATACAGTGGATTATAAAAACTATATATAAAGAACTATACAAAACTGGATTGTTTGGATTTTGAGTTTTGGCTGGTTTGACAAGGCGAATTACAGAGACTATGGTACTGATGACGGATTATTTGAAGGGGGGAGACAACATGGATATGACATACTTATCAAAAAATGACAGAAAACCACATTTAATACCTACTTCTGAAGGACTCAGCCTGGAATATCAAAGACCTCCAGAAGCAACATTTCAAGACAAGACAAATGCTCTCCAAGAGGAAATTTATGTAATGTTATGACAGATACAAATGACAATAGCCTTAAACCATGAGGAAATTAAACACAACTTTGTTGACATAAATGAGCGCATTTCTAATCTAAACTCACAATCAAAAAATGCCCAGAAAATGATGGTAAAGAATGAACAAACAAATCAGATAACAGAACATAAACTAGAAAAAAATGACTTAATCAGCAAAGCTACAAATGAAGATAATTATAATTTAATACAAACAGGAAAAAACTTACAAGACTTGGACATAACAACAAAAATGGAAAAGATAGCTTATTCATTAGAACGTTAAAATAAACCTGAGGATAAGAAAGAAGACTTAACAAAATGGACACTGCCAGGAGAATCATTGTTTGGGAGACAAAAAGCATATATTTTACATACTTTGTCTTCTCCACTCGCAACAACACTTACAAAAATACAAGGACTTCCTGGCAAGCCAAAAATATCAATTTGGAAAGCTATTTGGCAAAAGAAGAAGGCCAGAGATAGATTCAAGAGATTTGAGTCACCCTACCAGATGGAGTATTACACAAGAAAACACTTGTTTGAATATGGTTAAACGAACAGAAAACTTTGGCTATAAAGGGGCCTTACAATAAGAGGGATAAGATATATAAGTAGCATAGTACTTTTGATAATATATAAAATGTAAAAATATTCGGATGATGTATGTGAATGAAAAGTTTGAATTTCAAAGATAAATTAAGTTTGAAGAGAATTAGGATTAAGGAATGATTGAAATATTGAGGAAAAATTAAGCTTAAATAAGAACGTTGAAAAAAAAAGATATATAGTGATTTTACAAATTAACTTATACAAATATAAGTGAAATATAAACCGATCAGAAAATATGTTATAGGTACATGTCATAAGATAGATGGAAAATTTGGATATTTAGATGTTAAATACTGAGAAAATTATGACTGATAAGAATTGTTTGAATATTAAGGAGAAATTAAGTTTAAACAAGATTTATGAAAATAGGATATATGGTGAATCAATAAGATGATTTTTATAAAAATAACACAAATTGATAAGAAAAAAAATGTCACATATGGACGCTATTATTGTTGGCACAAACATGGAAGAAAATGTTCATATTTAATCATTTATGCATTGAAAATATTAAAAAATATATTTGTTTAAGGTTGAAGAAGGAGAATACTATTGGGAGAAGAGAAGATCAAAGAAATATATTATTAATTAATATACTAATTATGGAAGTATAAAAATTGATTGTGTATTTTTTTTAAAAAAAATTATGAACCAAGACAACACGCTGTACACCAGGCACTAAGGATTGTTATTGTAAACAATCAATAAAACATTTTTTTAAAAAAAGTTTATGCAAGATAGGTTCTTTTCATGCTTAATGGCAGAGATGAATGCCATAAGAACAGAGATTTGTCAGCAACTATTACCATTCTATAAGAATAAATATCAGGAATTTCAAATTCTTTACAACACTGTAACAGCAGATAAAATATGGGTTCATAATTATGATCCAGAAACACATTGTTAGTAAAAGCAGTATCAAATAGAACAGTGATGGCGAACCTTTTACAGACCGAGTGCCCAAAAACTGGCCCCACCCCGCTCCACCCCCTGCCCGCCCCCACCCCGCCTGCCCGCAAGGCCACTCACCGCCTCCAGGGCCTGCCGCAGATCGCCCAGACAGCCCAGCAGCGCCATGGCGGCCACGCCCTCTGTCCGCGCCCCGCAGCATCAACTGTGCGCGATGGGGCATGAGGGCAGAGTCTTGTCTATGCTGCCTGGCTGCCGTGTCCTTGGCTGAGCTGCTCCGCATGGGCCACGCTCGGGGGCAACTCTCCTCCAGGGGGGCTGCTGGTGAGGAGGGGGTCACGGGGAAGGCAAGGCTGGGGCAATGACACGTGTGCCCACAGAGAGGGCTCCAAGTGCCGCCTCTGGCATGCGTGCCATAGGTTCACCACCACTGATATAGAACTTCACTCATGAGGAATAAATTCAAAACCCAAATTTGGACCAGAAAATTCATGGTTACCATTTTGGGGGATGTAAATTGATATTTACATTTAAATGATCACATAGATTTCTTGGAATCTGTCACCAAAACCCAAAACATCAATTAAAGAGTTCAGAAGTAAAAGAAGGAAATTTTGTTACGATAAGTTTACTCCAATCTCACGAGCCACCCAAGAAGCAATTGCAAATGCCATATTTTCTCAATATTGAAGGAATATTTTTATTAGCATCTTTTTTTACTCAAAGAGGCAGAAAGGACTAGAGACTGGAGAGATAGGATATGGAGTTATTTTGCAGTGGCTTTAAGATGCTCATCCATCATTGACAGAAGTGTGTAACAAATGGTGGAATTATGTAGATAAGTAAATACAGACAACTAAACGGCTGATTTCAAAGATTATTTTCCTGTTACATTCATTAAAATATCCTTATTTATCAAACTGATATGGCTACGCATCTCACAAGTTACTCTGGGAAGCATACATAACACAGAGAAAATAGTTTTTGTCTCAGAGAATATCAACTTAACTAAATAAAGACCATTTTTCAAAATTGTTTTTGAATCATACAAAAATATGTGTAGAGACCTAAGAAAATGGTTTAAAGTAAATATTCACAGCCCACATAAAATAAAGGCAAAAGCATTTCTTAATCTCTGAGAAGGCTTGGGAAAAGGCTCAGACTGGATGAAAGAGAACGTAAAATACAAGCAGAAGTGCAAGATTGTATTACTATAGCCTATCTCAATAAAAGTTAGTTCCATTCTTTCTGTGGTTTCCTGATCTAGTCTACTTTATAGGGCTGTTAATAAAGGCAGGAATGCCTTTTAATGTTTATACTACAGAATACAAAGATCATAAAGAACAGAATAAATTCAAAAATAGGAGAGAAAACATATTATATTTAAATAGTTAAATTCTTACAAAGCAAACTCTTCCCTCAGTCTTCGGCGATACTGCTTCTTTGGTTTCATGGTATTGAAATACGCCAATTTTATAACATCAGGCCATACTGCAGGACAAGGACTTCCACATATGCGGCTATGTAAAAACAATATATGTCATAAAATGAAAAGTACCACAAAGATTATTGAATCAAACATAGATTTAATTAAAACAATGCCACTCAAATCTACACAATTAGAGATACTTAAAAAGACCAAATTAACATTAAATTGTAAGAATATCCCACCAGTAAAGAATTTCTGTTTGCCTAATAAAACTATAGATTGTTGGCTACAATATTTTCTCTTCATTAAAAAGTACTGTGATAGAAAGAAGACAATAATTGTAAGTACTTTAAAAGCACCATTAAATTTTCTGAGTTGAAAACTATAATCACAGTGTGTTGCAACTCCAGTTCCTCACTTTTTAAATAATCATTTGTTTGTGTAAAGTTCTTTTTATTTTTTGTAAAATATGGCAAGTAATATATTTTAACTGGATTGGGAGAAATAATTGGAGACTATTTGCTGAAAAGTACATTTTTCAGAGACCTAGGATATACTGACCTTATCAGTTCCAGCTGAGCAAGTTCCTGATTTGCTTGAAATATTGGCTTTTTAGTAAAAAGTTCACCCAGGATACATCTACAAAAACAGAGCAAATAATTCTAGGAAACTATGGGTCCAAACTAAAAGTCCCTAACCCAAATACATTTCCCCAGGGAAACGAAACACTGCTCAGCTTTATGGTATCAAATTATGCAATTACCCTTAATAACACTTTCCCAGAAAAACTACTCTCAGCTTAAAATACTTAGAAAGCCAAAAGTTCGAGAAAAACAGAAGCAACTCCTAAAAAAACTATATTCAGAAAATATTTTGAAATCTTTGAAAACCCTACTTTATTTGTAGTCCTGTTTCACTACATTGTAAGTACACTATAATGGCCTCATTAACTCCATTAGGCACATACCATGTTTCCTTGAAAATAAGACCTGGTCTTATATTTTTTTTCCCTCCAGAAGATGCATTAGGTCTTATTTTCGGGGAATGTCTTATTTTTTTCCTAACACCTGCCTTGCCTCGTGGTGATGGCACCGACAGCCCCGTCAAGCAGGAGCCCGCGTGGCCACAACCAGCCCACTTCTGCAACTGCTTGTAGCTGCTCATGGCAGAGGCCATGTGGTGTGCCGCACCAGTGCCACAATCACGAGGCGAGGCAGGTGAGGGAGGGGGTGGAGCTGCCCCAGGCACCCCACACCCGCTTAGCTCAGGACCCCCCCAGTCAGACCTCCCACATCCCAACACTGCCTTGCAGTGGCAGCACCAACAGCCCTGTCCAGCAGGCGCGTGCGTTGCCGCCGCTGGCCCATTTCTGTGGCAGCTCATAGACACTTGTGGCAGGGGCCGCGTGGTGCGCTGCACCATCGCCACAAGGTGAGGCAAGTGGGGGGGAGCTGCCCCAGGCACCCTGCACCCACTTACCTCAGGGGCCCCTCAGCCCCATGCCTCACCACCTGCCTTGCCTCTTAGAAATCCAGGCCTAAATGGTACAGAGGCAGAGGGGCAGATGGGGCAGAGCTGGTTCACCACATTTATTTTTTTAAAAAAAAGGTAGGTAGTGATTCCCTTTCTTCCACATAGGATCTTGCAGAACTGCGGTCCGGGGTTTTCTGCAGGCCAAGTGTGGCACTCCAGCCCTTTGTATACAAACCACACCCACAGTCAGCCTTCTGAAGCGGCCCCTGCTTCTTCCCACTTATAGCCGGCAGCCGGCTGGGTTTTCTTCTGGCCTTCCTTCGCCCAGGCCAGCAGGAACTGCTGCATGTGCTAGTGTTCTGACCCAGCCGTCACAAGTAATGAGAAACCGCTTACTCACGAGAAAACAGGGTTCACGTTGGGTAGACAAAATCAAAAAGTAGTAATCATAAAGAAAAGTCTTTTCCCCTTCTGACATAGGGTAAGAACAGTCTCAGTTTACTTGAGAACTCCAGATAGAAAGTCTTTCAAGGATTAAGCCAAGCAGAAACAATCCCTGTTCACACTGGCTGAGGAAAATTCACTACCTATTAGTTCCCAGCAGGAGTTTCGCTCCTAACTAACATCTCCCATGCCCAGTTGATCTTGATCACTTGGGAGGCTGTGATGCTGCCAGCCTCCTTCCTCTTGCTTTCCCCATTCTGCATTCACCCTGCCTGCCTGTCACCAGTTATGTTCAACTATGATGAAGCCATCACCTTCCTAGGTGAATGGACCCTTCCAGAGCCTCATCTTCTTTCTGCTCAGCACCAGCATCAATCCCGAGCACTGGTGCCGGATACCCACTAATGCCAACTTGAATATGGTGTGGCTCAAGGCTAACATCCCTCTGAAGAAGCAGAGTGGGCAGCAAGTGCAGCTGCTATTGCCTCAAGGCCCTGCTCTACTTCTCCTCCGGGAACCTGGAGCCCAGCCGCAATATCAATCTCAGCCATTGTCACCGAGGTAGGCAAATGCATGCTAACTTTTGGGGCGGGGGGAGATGAAGGGGGCTGACAGTGTGACATCTTCCCAAGAGATCAAGATCTACTGGGCATGGGAGATGTTAGCTTAAGAGCGAAACTCGGATTCAGTCCTTTCACCCTACAAACAAAATTTGTAGGGTGACTTCGAGGCTGCTTTGCAGGACAGATGTGGATGTGTTGAGGGGGTGGACAAGCAGGCAGGGCGAATGGAACCTGCCAAGGAATGGCCACGGCCTGAGATGCCGCTCTCTCTGGCCTGAAGGACAAAAGAAAACCCAGCCGACCGCCAGCTATAAATGGGAAGAAGCAGGGGCCACTTCAGGAGGCTGCCTGAGGTGTGGTTTGTAAACAAAGGGCTGGGGCACCATACTCGGCCCGGGCCACAGCTCTGCGAGTTCCTGTGCAGAAGAAAGGGAATCACCGCTCATCTTTTTTTTAAAAAATAAATCTGGTGAACCAGCTTTGCCCCATCTGCCCCTCTGCCTCTGTATTTCTAAGCCCTGGAATTCTAAGAGGCGAGGCAGGTGGTGGCGTGTGGGATGCCTGGCTACGGGGCCGAGGTAAGCAGTTGCAGGGTGCGTGGGACAGCTCCCCACCTGCCTTGCCTCATGGTGGCAGCACTGGCACATTGCACCACATGGGCTCCTACTGGACAGGGCTGTTGGTGCCACTGCTGTGAGGCAAGGCAAGATTCAGGACATGGGAGGCCCTGAGGTAAACAGGTGCGGGGGCATGGGGCAGCTCCACCTCCTCACCACCTTGCCTTGTCCCACCTTGTGCAACCAGACGGTGGGACAGAATAGGCGGAGTCTTAACTAGGGCTTATTTTTGGGGTAGCGCTTATATTAAGTGCACATGTAAAAATCATACTAGGGCTTATTTTCTGGATAGGTCTTATCTTCAGGGAAACATGGTACTGCTGTTGTATCCAGTCACATTTTATGTGCATAAGAATAAACAGGGACTGCACTCCTTTTTAGGACAATCTAGAGATAATCTCCAGCACTGTCAATAAAACAATTGCTGCTATGGTGTAATGTATCCTGGTCTCTGGTTCAAATGTACCCTTAAAACATTATACCACATGATCTGTACCTTTTTCCAAATTACTTTGCTGCATAAAGTTCATTAGCAAAAAATGCCTCACCCACAGCTCCAAACATCAATGGCAGGTGTGTATCGTTCCTCTCCTAGCAGAAGTTCAGGGGGACGGTACCATAAAGTGATAACTTTGTTGGTATATGGGCGACTGGGGAAAAAAGAGAGAATATTTTTGCATTTGTATTCAAACATAATTTCCCATTAAACATTTTCCCAAATCATGTTATCAAAATGAATTAAATCATTCTACAGCCTTCACGCTTACTTTTCAATAGAATTACATATTTCTTTCCCAAAATTTATCTTCCTAAATTGGTGCTGAGCTGTTGGGAGTCAAGTGGAATATACATTTTATTATTATTTTCTACATAACAGCATGAAATAAAAGCAACCATTTTTTTTAGCTTGTGTTGATCTTTATATGAATCAAATTCTTCACAAGAACTTAGGATGTTGTAATATATTGGCAAGATCCAAATAGTATGATGTTTTGTAACTGACAGATTGAATGCTTAAATGTCAATGCGTAAATTCTCTAAGTACCATCCAAGATTTCTTGGTACGCCACCCAGCATGCCAATACATATTAGAACTACCACAGCCCATTTATGCCATAAACTTTCCATTTTGATTTTCAGATCAAAATGTGATCTTTTGTGATCTTCTCCAATTTTTTGTCCTTTGTTCTATTATTGCCTGCTATTGCTACATCAGTTATTCAGTTTCTTCTTTTCAACCATAGTTATATCTGATATGTTATGAGCCAGATAATGCACCAGTCTGTATTCTGAAATCCCACAATATTTTAACCTGCTATTTTCAAGTACTTTTTCAATTATATTTTCCCACCAAATTTTCATTTCTGGCACATGATAATTTTTGCAGGTGTTCCAGTAAATAATTTTGGCAACTATCTTATGTCATTTATTATAACTGTGATCACAGATCATGTGAGCTGGATATATGTTCTACTGCATCTATTGCCTACTACACAATTTGTACTTTGAGCCATTTGACAATTTTTCAATTCTGGCCTTGACAACATTAATTTGAAAAACTTGTTTTTGAGCAAACATATTCAAAGCCTTCAGTTTCTTTTTAAATCTTCCAGTTCTAAGTCATTGTCAGGATTTTTCTTTATCTACTTTCCCCATGATCTTTTGTAGATGTAATGTAAGTTACATTACAAGTAATACTTTTGCTTGCCAGAATTTTGTTTACCATTTCATTAAATTATTTTGATATTCACTTTTTGTTTTCTGTATAAGTCAAAAGTTCCAATTTTTAACTTGCATCAATGCTTCATGACTAACTTTTATGTATTTTACATTTTTCTTCAACAGTTTAACATGAAGTAATTGACAGTTTGACATGAAGTAAATGTATTATAGTTAATCACTGTCAGCCAGATGTTTATACTGGAATTGGCATTTTTATCCACCTATTGAGTCCTTCCCAAGGACCTGGGATGGCCAGGTGTTGATGTTTTAGGGTGTTAAAGGTACTGTCAAAGGATGTTAGCTGATCCACATAAATTTGCCTTTTGCAACTGGCCAATGGTAACTTTGTCAATGCTGATGGTGTTCAAGTGATGCTTCAGTTATTTTGGGATTACATCCAAGTCACCTATTATTATTAGTACTACCTTTGCTTTCTTTTGCCACAGTCGTTCTACTTCTATTTACAGGCTTTTGTACTTTGTTCCCCCCCCCCCAGGTTCTTTCTCTTCTCTTCTATTGTCTCCATGTCCACTATCCAAACTTTTTTGTCTTTCTTATTTTCTGTCTGTTTGTAATCAGTCTGTGGTCTTCTTGCAACAGCAAACTAGATAGTTCACTGTTCCTTCCATTTCTGTGCAGAGCCTTCATTTGCTGTCTGTGGCTGTCTACTCAATTCTGGCTTTGTGTGCATTTGTTCTTAAGGTTTCATTTTGTGCGGCCAGAATTACCCCATCTTTTTCCCCCCCTATTCTTAGCCATTGTCATGTGTTGTTATCTGCTATGCTTATTTTTTTTTCTATAATGGCTGTGTAATAGTTTGCCTTGCCATGACTATTTTCTACTCACTTAGTCTTTCCTTTAGGCCAGTTTGGCCTCAGCAAGCCTTCCTGGTATACTAGCTTCAGTGCATCTTCTTCACTGTCCTTCAGATATTCTTCCAATGCCCTTTACTCTTCTTCATCTGTCTAGGGTACTTACAACATTCCATGTGCACTTATTTTTCCTGGAAAGCTGAATCTGTCAACATCACCGCATTGACAAAGAGAATGATTCATTGTCATTATTTTCCAGGGTTTTTTTGTTCTGTATGAATCTAGTTCACCATTCCATCTGCGTATATATTGCAATTGCCCGGATGTTAATCACCTTGATAGTATGAGTTTGAACTTTAAGATCTTCCTCATTTTCACTGCTGTATTCATTTCTGGCCTTCATGACTTCAGTGTGCCTAATACTGTCAGCTTGAAGGATACCGAGGTATTTGTCTTCAGCCAGATTCTTGAAGTTATTTCCATAAGGCATTGATTACTTCAGTATTCATCATTTTCCCCTTTATATTTATTTGACTGATTTAAGAAAATTTATATGGATAAAAGCGCAATAAAAAAGAATTTAAAAAAAGAATAGCGCTTTCTTCAAATGCAATTACATTTTTATACAAAGTAACTGAGTGGTCTATGATTGGTATTATTTCCTTAATCAGTTTCCATGGAAGAGTAATTCTGACCTCAGAAAATGATGTCTTAGTATGTCACTGGATGTCACTGCTATTGGTCAGGTTTCCTTTCAAACTAAGATCGGGGCTGAATCAAGTTTTGCTACCCAAAGCAAAAGCCAATATGGCATCCTATGCTATGTACAAAATCAGTCAGACTGTTAGTCATATTTTACTTCAACATGACTGTATGATAGCCTGACACCACTGAGATCAACAGCAATTTTAGGAAATACAAATGAAGCTACCACTATATTATAATGAGCCCCTATTCTTCAAGAGTTTGCCACTGTTTCTTAGCACATGGTATCTTATGTAGAAGACTGCACCTAAAAAGCCTTATATTATGATGCATAGAAAAATATTCCATTACACAATAGAATGTAGTAAATTTAGTACACTGGTCCAATGCAGAAAGATTTTTACTACAGTTCTCATTTAGAAACTGCAATTGGGACTCACAACTTGCTTGCTAAGCAAATCAATCACTAAGTGAAAAATAACATAATCACTATTGTGCTTACAATTTTGAGCTTTTTTTTCCTTTAGAGAATCAGAAGGATATGAACCCAAACAGCCAAATGAACCCAAACAGCAGGGAAGATTTCCAAAACTAGACTCACAAGGAAGCAGAGTAAAAGACCAAATCTTACAGCACTCCCCTGACCTTTGGAATTATCACGCTGGCACTGGCATAACTAGCAAGAAGAGATTCTATGCTTATTTATATTTATTAGAGATGAAGGGATTGCAAGAGAGTAAACAGGCAAATTATGAGGAATATACACAGAAATGACGATTTTGGTGCAGACTGTTTGCCTTAGGAGCAAAAAAAATCACTCCTTGGTATGAAATTGGTTTTGTTCTAACCAACTAAATAAGGTCACAAATCTGAGCTGGTTAACTTGCCATTAGCATCTTTTAGGGATGTGCTGCACTGCAGAGAAAAACAGCTCAGGAAATGATTTATTTATTTATTTATTTATTTATTAAATTTATATACCGCCCTATCTCCCTTACGGGACTCAGGGCGGTGAACAGGCGATACTAAAAACCACAATAATAAATAAATAGTTTCTGTTCTAAAATCAAATTAAATAACGGGCCTGTTCTAAAAACACCCCATACAAAAAACCCCACTAAAACATAATCAAACTACGCCAGGCCGGCCGCACGGAATAGATGGGCCTTCAGGGCTCGGTGAAAAAGGCGCAGGTCCGCAACTGTACGTAGGTCGGGGGGTAGGTCATTCCAGAGGGCAGGAGCTGCCACAGAGAAGGCTCTCCCCCTGGGGGTCGCCAGCCGGCATTGTCTGGCCGACGGCACCCTAAGG
>NW_015386498.1:72100-88361 GCF_001527695.2 Protobothrops mucrosquamatus | reverse complement strand
TGACAGGGGCTCAACGACCATTTCCCCTAAACCATGATCACTCAGCCACTGGCCGGAGGCAAAAACTAAGTCCAGTGTGTGTCCTCCGGTGTGGGTAGGGACATCTACTAATTGGGTCAGGTCCATGGCCGTCATGGAGGCCATGAACTCCCGAGCCACCTCAGATGCTTCACCTAACGATGGCAGATTGAAATCCCCCGTGACTAACAGTCTGGGGGTCTCAATCGCCATCTCGGCTATCACACTGAGTAGCTCGGGTAGGGCTGCTGATACATAGCGGGGAGCCAGGTATACAATCAGCACGCCCTGCTGCCTCCCATGACCCCACTTCACACCTAGGGATTCACAACCGGCAGTCTGCGGCACAGTGGTCTCCCTTGGATCCAGGCCTTTCCTAATAATAACCACCACCACCCCACCCCGACCCTGGGCTCTCGGCTGGTGAAATGCACGGTAACCTGGCGGGCACATTTCAACGAGGGGCACCCCCCCTTGGCCCAGCCAGGTCTCCGTAATACCCGCCAGGTCCACCTCCCCCTCCGATACCAAATCATAAATGAGGGGGGCTTTATTAACCGTGGACCGTGGACCTGGCGTTACACAGCATCAGCCGAAAGCCCAGGCCCTGAGAATCCTTCTTTAGGTAACCTCCCACTCTGTGAGAGTGGAGTAAAGGAAGAACAACAGAGATTAGGCACAGGACAACAGGTACTAACTGGTTGTAATGGAAAACTCATAATTAAGAGAGATACTGCATTTGTCATTAATCCAGGCATTGGTTCCAAAGTTACTTTTTCATCACTGTCACAACTGTGAAAGGTCACAGTCCAAGGCAGTCACTAAACAAGGACTACCTGTATCTTCATGATAACTAGGCGATTGAGTTAATGCACTGGTGCTACCAACTAATTATCTCCATTTATATTCTACAAGAATCAAAGATTCATGTTTCCAGTTGTATTCAGATTTTTTACACTGCATCTGAAGTACTACTGCCAAAAAGGTATATATTTTTAAATTATTGTGCAAAGCCATTACAATAAATTAAACAAAACTGTGTAATACACTTTAGATAATATTAAATAAAGATATCACTGTGGTGGAACACATGCCAGTCGCAGGAAGGTGGGACTCTTTTCCAGCTAAGAAGCATGAAATCTTTGGTATTTAATAGTTATGAGATAAGTGTTTTAGTCTGGCAAAATTTATGTCTACAGGCAAGCAGCAATAAAGAAACTACTTTGAACTCATGTTCTTCTTGTTTCCTTTTGATACTATGAAAAAAAATCCTATAAAAAGAACTATAAATTAATGTTTGCTAATTTAAATCCATTGATTGAAAGTAGCTACCTTAAGTATAAGATAAATTTGAAGTTAATCTGGCGTAAACCAACTTAAAATTAAAATTAAAATGTTTAAATTAAATGTTAAATTTTAATTCAGATTAGAAAACATTAAAATAATAAGTATAACCACACATCCTTAAAGGTCATGGAAGAATATTTTTTTAATTCAGCATCTTTTATTACATTTTAAAGTTTTGTTTATAAGATATTTTCAGAATACTTCCAAAACAGAGACACATAGTTTTAGATTAATATTAAACTTACCTCTCTTCAGAGCTGTACAGGCGAGCAAGACCAAAATCTGCAAGCTTGATCTGCCCTCTAGTGGAAACAGTAAATTTTGTTTGATGTACAATTGAATAATATCCATAGTAACTATATTTAATTCAATTTTAAGGGATTTTTTTTTGCCTTGGACCCACACAAAACTCTTTGCAGTACAGTCCTCATGCATAAAATTCAAAACCTAAGTTTTACACATGAGTTCTGTTCTCATGATTTAGATGCTACAAGTATGCAGTCAAAAATGAGAAAAATAAAGCATTAAAAAGTAATAAATCATTTTAATACTTAAAAACATTTTACTGTACTGATATAAGATTAAATATCCATTGATTTCTATAACTTAATGCTGCAATTATCAATATTTTTAATATCTACTACATGCCACTTTTTAACTAGTTCTCAAACTGCTATATACCTAAAGCAATATTTTAAAAGCACATAAAATACAAATATAATAAATATTCATAGAGCAGAAAAGAGTTTCTAAAAATTACTATAGAATTTACTATATATGTGTGTGTGTGTGTGTGTGTGTGTTTATGTATGTATGTGTGTGTGTGTGTGTGTATGTCTTTAATAACGTTAAAAACAAGAATCCCGGGTATACATATATCGTGGCAGTAATAAAAGTATCCGAACACCAGGATAAAACAGCAGGGGAGCAACCTTGGAAGCTACGGATGCATTGACAAGCACGGGCCCTTTAAGAACAGCACGGCCGGTACTAATGAGTGGACCAATGACCCATTCAAGGGTTAGAGCGCAGAGGCGGCCAGTTATATAAACTAACTCCCAGATCTGGCGTTTTTTACACTCTGACAATGTTGGTAGTTTGGCCAACGAAAGCTTAGTACTTTTTGTAGTTTAAACAGCTTTGGTTTAAGATTTTTATCCTGGTGTTCGGATACTTTTATTACTGCCATATATATATAGTCCTTAATAACATTAAAAATGTGAATCCTGGGCATACACATATCAATAAAATATAGAAAAAAATGAACACCAGGATAAAAGTAAAACAAACCTGTTTAATACAAACAAGTTTGTAAATAAAAGTGTTACCAAGCTCCCTAATCACCTAGCATTCCAACCCTGATGACGTTGGCAATTAGGCCGATGAAAGCTTGGTAACTCTTTTATTTACAAACTTGTTTGTATTAAACAGGTTTGTTTTACTTTTATCCTGGGTATTCGTTTTTTTCTATATTTTATTGATACACACAAACACACACACACACACACGGTATGTCATTAATCTAGCTCTATGTGCATGTACACTATGTACAGGTGGAAAAAAAAGGTTCCTTGGGAAATGAAAAACACAATCCTACTACTCATATGCAGCAATTCAGTACACACGGGAAATGTCTTTTTTTGTCATAATTTATTGATCCTATGGAAGATATTTAACATCTCTAATCTTAAAATTAAACCAGAGGGCTTCTGTAGAAGCCTTATGGGTTGGATTTAGCCTAAAAGTATTCTGATTGTTTAATCATGACTTACTTAGATAAACTCACTGCTTTCAATATATCTATTCCAAATATAAGTATGCCTAAAATGAACTCTAGATTCATATTAGTTATGCATTCAAATAAATGAAATGCTGAAGTCATTAATAATTTTCAGAATTTCCAGTAGATTTAACAAAAAAAGTGCATTACATGTGCCAATAAAATGTTATTACTATATTTAAAAATGAATTTACAAACTACATTTTCTTTCATTTCTAAATTTTGGAAATATATTTTTTAAAAACTGGATGGTTACCTGTTGTTTAATAAGATGTTAGAACATTTAATATCTCGATGTAAGAAATTCTTCTTATGGCAGTAATCTAAGCCTTCCATCAATTGCTTCATGAAAGATTTAATATGACTTTCATCAAAATGAACCAAGCCAGATTCCAGAAGCCCCATGAGATCATGATCCATATATTCAAATACAAGGTAGAAAGCACCTGGAAGAAATTAAGATAATTTATATATCTAGTTTTATTTAAATAATGTCACTGTTTATTCAGACGATAGCTATAAATCTTGCTTAGCTATCAGAATTCACACACATATTACCACTTTTTTAATATATACACAACGTAATTTCCCTGAATACTTTGTTGGAAAAGAGAGGACATGTAATTTTTTACATATCCTTATCTCATCAATCATCTTAAATATTATAGGAAAACATACAAAATATATTCTGATTTAAGAATTTATTTATAAGATCACAACAAAATGATAAAATTAAAAAGAAAAGGAAAATAAGAATTTCTAAGATGGATTGAAGGAAGAAAACTGAGATAAAGTAACAAGGAAATACAAGTGGTCCTCGAGTTACAACCACTTATTCAGTGACTATCCAAAGTTAGCAAAGGGACTGAGCAGTAGTACTTATGATTAGTCCTCAAAATTCTGCCTATCACAATACTCCCGTGTTTATGGGATCACAATTTGGGCACTTGGCAACCAGCTCAGACTTACGATTGCATGGCCCCACAATCACATGACCATCATTTGTAATCTTCCCTGCTGGCTTCCCACAAGCAAAGTCAAAAGTAAAGGCTACAAGTTGTTCCTGTAAATTGCTTTTGCCATTTTTATTCCTAAGGAGCCTGTTACAGAGTATGAGATCCCAGAGTCACATATTCAACTTGCCTGTGATCCCCCAACCCACCCATATTTCATAGCAACTGTAAGTGGCATCCATGCATTCCCCTCCATTCCATAATGTTTGCCTGGTGCACTTTGCCTAGGACTCTTGCCTCTTTATAGTTAATGAGCTAGCAACTGGGACTTCTCTCACTAAGCAATACAGTCACATGACATTACATTTTGAATGTACATTCTGGTTCCAACTGCCATCAAAACCCAAGGACTACCTGGAAAATAATATCAAATAGAATAATATTTATGTGTATAGGTAATCCTCAACTTACAACAGTTAATTTAGTAACTGTTCAAAGTTATAACAGCATGCCCATGATGACATGGTCAAAATTTGGATGCTTGGCAACTGACTCACATTTATGATAGTTGCAGTGTTCTGAAATCAAGTGATCACTTTTTCCACCTTGCTGTCTGACAAGCAAAGTCAGATGCTAGATTCACTTAACAACCATGTTATTAACTTAACAAAGGCAGTGATTCACTTAACAACTGTGGCAAAAAAGAACATAAAATAAGGCAAAATTTAGCAACAAAAATTCTGGGTTTAACTGTGATCATAAGTTGAGAACCACCTGTATTTATACACACATAGATACATACAGAGCAATAGCAAGATAGTAAACTAAGTAGCCTTTCCTCTATAGTCTCTGAAAAACAAACTGCACAACTATTAAATTTAAAGTTATTGGCTTTAACTATAGAACAAATTTAACAATATTTAACACCTTTGTTAAAGATTTCAGTGGAGATGTCTCCAAATAAAGTATGCTGTTTCATCCAAGTCATCTTATATGGCCATCAGGAAAAAAGTGCATCCGAACTTACTACAAATCCTCGCATAATACCCAATGCAGCAGATTATGAAATATTGACTCAGTGGTTACTTTAGAAAATTGGCCATAGTGTCTAATCATAAAATATTACTAAATGGCTCTTTCGCAAGTTTCAACAGTATCACATTATATCCTTTATATTTAAGAGACAGGATAGCTTACATAGTTGGGGATAGCTAATGGACTGAGGTAAACATTCTCTAAAGTATAGCTTTCAATTTTAGATCTATCAGTTTGTAAATTAAAATACTAACTATAATATTTTAGTTTAAAAATAAGTAATCCAGTTTCTCTTCAGACAGTATCAATCTTTTACCCCATGTGAGGATAAAGCAATCATTCACTAAATTGAAAAAACCTCCACTTCAAGTTTTACTTAAACAACATAAGATTTTTCTCATTTCAGAGCAGCTATTGCAGCATCACCATTTATATGTTCAAGTTCCAGAAAAATAGTTCTGAATTTTATTATTATCCCTTGGTTAAACAAGAATAAAATCTACCTTATACCCCCTACTCTCCAGCCCACTTTCCATCTTGGAATTTATCAAAATCTGGGGAACAGTCCTTATTGCAATATGAAAATAAAAAGATATATGACATTAAGAATTTTTTCAAGTTTGAATAAAAACTCAAAATCTGTAATTACACATTTCTGTAATTTTAAATTCCGGACATTTTAGTCAAAAATAGTTCAACCAATCCAAACAATATTAGGAACTAGTATTAACTGCTTTCTTCATCAGGATATATCAAGAAAGATCCAAGATTCTCCCCACTCCTGTCTGTACCATCACCACACATTATTTTAAAGAGAAATGTTTGGGGAACAAATACTAAGCCATCTGAAAACATCACTCTCTTCTCCTATTTTATAAAAGATAAGTCTATGAATTTATCTTTTTATCTTAATTTAATATTTTATCTCCTATACTGTATTATCCACATATCATGTATATGTATAGGTAGCCCTCAGTTCATTTAGTGACTGTTGAAAGTTACAACAGCACTGAAAAATGTGACTTATGACCATTCTTCACAGTTACCTTTGCAGCATCCCCATGATTTATATTCGTATACTTGCCAACTGGTTCATATTTATGACTGTTGCTATCCCAAGGTCATGTGATCCTCTTTTTGCGACCTTCTGACAAGCAAAGTCAATGGGGAAGCCAGATTCGCTTAACAACCAAGTTACTAACTTATCAACTGCAGTGATTCATTTAACATCTGAGGCACGAAAGGTTGTAAAATGGGGCAAAACTCACTTAACAAGTGTCTCATTTAACAACAGAAATTTTGGGCTCAATTGTGGTCATAAGTCGAGGACTATCTGTATCTGTATGCTGATGCTTTACTTAAATTTGTATATCAGTGATTGCATGACCACTATAGATGCCATATGCTAAATACAATGTATATGTATCAATGCATAGAGCCGTGGTGCACAGTGGTTAAAATGCAGTATTGCAGGCAGGTCACTGCCAGCAGTTCGATCCTGACCGGCTCAAGGTTGAATCAGACTTCCATCCTTCCGAGGTTGGTAAAATGAGGACCCAGATTGTTGGGGGCAATATGCTGACTCTGTAAACTGCCTAGAGAAGGCTGTAAAGCACTATAAGTCTAAGTGCTATTGCTATTGCATAAATGAATGAATGAATGAATAAATAAATAAATAAAAATTTACCGCAATTCCCTGCTCCTTGCCAATCTGTAAACTGCCTAGAGAAGGCTGTAAAGCGCTATAAGTCTAAGTGCTATTGTTATTGCATAAATAAATAAATAAATAAAATTTACCACAATTCCTTGCTCCTTGCCAATCTTTCATTTAATCAAAAACAGATGCATAAGCCCAACCTAACAACATATGCTTTCAGTGTATACTACTGTATTTTGACAAACCCAAGAATTTCATCAAAATAGTAAAATAGTCAGAATAAGTTCTTCCAGACAGTAAATCAGCAAATACATACTTAAGAAACTCACTTAAGATAGTCCACTACATGTATTTTGCACCTTTTATTTTCTTTTCTATTTCCATTAAACAGATCTGGGAGGCACAATCAAGATTGTATTCCAACTTCAGAGTACTCTGTTGTAAACATGTGTATGAAAAAGAAACAAGCCATAGCAAACTTCAGGTTTGCACAGTCCTATCCTCCTCCTTCCAGATGGCCAAGAGGAGGCAATTGGAAGCTTTCACTTCCATTCTTAATTAACAACTGTTCTGGGTCTGGAAAATAAAATACAATTAATTTTAACCAAAATTATTTAAGCACACACAGATTTCCTATGATAGAATACTTGAAACACTCTGAGTTTTTTTTATCTGAAACATACAACACACAAGGCACTCAGTTCTACTGATTATATTTTGACTGGTATGAAACAAGTATATTAGCACAGATAGCATAGCAAATTACAGTTAATAAAAAGTAGATATATGTAAAACATTTTGAACTCTAACAATAGTTTTTTTTAACAAACACTCTTGTTCAAAAAGATTTTTGAACTGCTCCAGATAAGGAGAGGTTGGGAGATTGCCTCCTCTCGTGAGGAAACCACAAGATAGGAGTCAACTTTTGGGTTTGACTGCTAGGAGATAAGGAAAGACAAAAAGCTTTCAGTTGCATCAGAACTTTTATGGATACTTGCATTATCTTTTACAATTGTTAAAACGTCTAATAATTATTTTTTTTTTTAAACCTTTGATTTCCAATTGCTTTCCAATTTTTAACAAACTTTTTAATATCATAGATCAATGAATCTCTTTAATTGGGATAAGGAGAAGGGGGGAAATAATCAATTCCAAGATATTAGAAATGCAATCAGAGGTAATGGAGAGATAAAGGAATCATACACTTATGACTGTTTTCTCATGCCCCAAACTATCAAGATGCAATCATTTAAGAGTTTGGAATAACAAAGAAATTAATTGTGACCTATTAAAATACAACATTAATGTGTTACAGGCAAAAACCTCTCATAATTTTACAATACGTATGCAATTTCTAATTCACAATTTCTTTAAAAGAGCTATGAAAAATCTAAGTAAAAGCAATTTCATGATGACTGTATTTTATCTAAATACATCCACATGTATATAGAGACCTACTGAAAACCATCAAGTATCTTTGTTAATGAATAACCAAGCATCAGTTTCTCCATGTTTCTCCATTCTTGAACTATAAGTTCCAAGAGGATTGCATAAAGGAATTCATATAAGATGAAAACATAAAAAATAACAATAACACTTTCTCTTATATTAATTGATAACTGTCAGTAAAATTTTCCAAATTGCAGGATTGCAGAAATACCCCAGAGTATCTGCAAGTTAATGTAAGTTTCTTCACAATGAAAAAAAAGTCTGTAAATTATCAAAACAGAAAAGCAGATGCAGATTGCCCTGCTTTTTCAAAAAGACAAACTTCTCATTTCTTATACTGAAAAATATCAAGGAATTGGGCAAGAATTTTGCTATCCTACACTGTCAATATAGTAGTATTTCATTCAAGGTGCATAATAAACAAGGATTTTTTTTAAAAAAAACCAAAAAAATCCAGGTTTTTTTTTATTTAAATCAGATTTTTTTTATTTTTATCAAATTTATTTTAATAAAATGATTTGGAGTAAAAATCTATCTAAAGATAGTTTTCTATTTAAGATATGCTAATAATTTAGTTTATTCAGCATGAAATGGAACTTAGTTATGTAGCATGAGGCTGTATATTCTGCAATATTTATATTTTTGGTAAACTCATCCAATGAATCCAAGCTCTGCAAGCTTAGATAACATGCACTGCATTGATGCATTCACACAATTTCACAGTAACCATGAGATAAATCATAAAACAAAGTTCAGGAATATTCCTTTATCCCATTGTTTTGTACACTACAAACTGTATAATTGTTTGAAGAGAAATGCATCTGTGCCAGTCTCTAAGTGTGAGTAGGAAGGGCAAGCAGTAAAAATGAAAGTGAAACCTTCTAAGCAGCTTATAAACCTTGTGATCTTCCTGCACTTAGCTTGAAGTGTTTTATTCCTCTCTTGAGGAGCAAAATGGCAGCAGGCCATAAAAGAGACCCAGTTTGGGAATATTTTAATGAAGTCCTTCTACCTATGGGTAAAGCAGATATGCGTGCAAAAAGAAAGCAATACAACAAAGAGATGCAAGGCCTGGTGGCCCGAATGAAACAACATCACGAGAAGTGCTGTGATGAAAGGACCATGTTTGAAGAGGCAGGACCTGAAGGTTGGTAAACTGTTTTTATTTCACCATGTTTTTTAGACTGTCATGGGATATTGTTATGCTAAAGCAATAATATATATCTGCTATTTTTACTGCATGGCACTGCATTTTTATACAGTTGCCAAAAAAAGAAATAATGAGTTGAAATATGCAAATATTCCTGTAGTGTGTGTGAATACAATGAAAAATTCACAATAAGCATACATGGTTTAAATAATAAAATAATAACAGCATTGACTTTTTTGTTTAGAATCTAGATGAAACCATCATAAACATAAAAAATTCTGGAAACTATACACTTTCTAAATCGCCATCCTCTTGTTCTAAAATTTCAGAGTTATCTGTCCAGGATAGTGCATCAGTCACATCATTTACACATATCCGCAATATATCACCTAAAAGAAAGAAACCATCTGTAACCACCACCATAGATAAGTTTGTGATAAAAACCAGCAGATTAGAAAAAGAGTTAATTGATGAAAAAATTGCTCAGTTTGTTTATGCAACAAACTCTTCTTTCTGTCTACTTGAAAACACACACTTTGTTAATATGATTCAGTCACTGAGACTAGGATATAGTCCAGTGAGGGCGAACCTTTTAGAGACCCAGTGCCCAAACTGCAACCCAAAACCCACTTATTTATCACCGGGTGCCGGGTGGGCGTGGCCGCGATGGTCATGGCAGACTGGGTGAGTGGGGCCAGGGTGGTGGGGGCCAGTCCCTCGCTATCTCCGGGGCACGGCACGCATGCCCACAGAGAGGGCTCTGAGTGCCGCCTCTGGCACGCATGCCATAGGTTCGCCACCACTGATATAATCCATCAAGTAGATTAGATGTTGCATGGAAACTGCTGGATAAAGTATATGATGAAGTAATTATGCAATGTGCAACAAGTCTAGAAGGTAAAATTGTTAACCTAAGTCTTGATGGGTGGAGTAATGTCCACAACGATCCTATTATATGTGCTTGTATAACAACAGAAGAAGGGAATGTATTCCTTGCTGAAACAAATTGATACTTCAGCATACTTAGAAGTAGTAGCAGCAAAAGTTACCATAACATGCGGGGGGAAAATCAATATTACATTTACATATTTGAAAAGTAGCATGGCGGCTGAGCACAGTAATTCCATTACATTTGAATATCATCAGTACAAATCTCAAAATATTACAACAACTAATTCCCTCTCTTTCCCCCATAATATCTACTGTCATATTCGAACCAATACAGTTCTTATTCTATCAATCAAACAAAAAGTACCTTTCTAATATGGCATGGCCCATTGGGTGGACATGGCTGCGGTGGTAACAGCAGACTGGGTGGGACTAAAAAGTTCAATCAATCAATTCCAACTCTGCAAGATTTTTTTTTCCCCACGAGAAGTTGAAATTGATTGATTGAAACTTTTTTTTTTTTGCACACGGCGGCAGAGGCCTAAAGCGAAAAGGTTTTATAAAACTCAGCTGAAGGCCTAGGACTAGGGTGATGGCGCACGTGCCCACAGAGAGGGCTCTGCATGCCACCTGTGGCACGCCACCACGGGTATAGATAATTCTTTGGTTGAAGTCATAGTTTGAGTTTGCATATGCAGACTTATATGTAAAGTTTGGATAATCGCTTTTAACATACAAAGAATTTATTCCTGTACTTCCTCTGTAGAAGAAATCCATTCCTGTTCTTCTTCCATTGTAGTATATTAAACTCAAAAAAAGAAACTTACAGTCAGAAAGTCCACCAAATGGGGAGCTGAGCTGAGTTTTTTGCAGATGATGTTTCAAGGTTGCTTTATATCTTATCTATTTTCACCGCTGTCAACAAGTCTCTTGAAGAATATCAGGTTACATCTCAGAGTTAGTTGGATCTTTTTAGTTTTTTCCCCCCTCTATTTTAAGGGGAAAACCCCCAAATCTTCAATAGTAATTAGAGTGAAAATCAGAGAAAAAAATAGAGAGAGTAGAAAGTTACAAATCTTATAATCCACCAATTTTAGGAAATAGAATTCCAATTAGGATCCCAGTATTTCTCCAACATTTTAAACTCCCGAGTGGTTGATTGCCGCTGTTTCTGGAGGGAGGGCTAGAATCCCCCTTCCCTCACCACGGGGGAAAGTACTTTAGCAGCTTATGCAGGTAATTAAGTAATTAGGATGTAAGAGAGGCAAACCTCACTCAGTCCTGTCCACACTGCTTTGAAGTTGCCAGATGGTAATGTGACTTCGGCTGTTAGCAGCCTAGGGACGAGCCATATTTCTATGCCCGGTCCTTTCGTCTGCCGGTTTGGAGGGATCGCCTGCTCTGACAGGAGAGTTGCTGCTCTCCCGCAATCCAGCGAAAGCCCCTCCTTGCTGGTCGCCTCTTCGGGGCGACTTTCGGCCCTTTTCAGGGCCCCCCAGCGATGCGAAACTGAATGAGGGAGAGCAAGTCTCCCAGCTGTCCATGGCGGCCGCGTGACGAACCGGAAGCCAAGTTTGGAGCATACTTTTAATAGCATATATGTTTATTAATGGATTCATTTATCGCAGAGATGGAAAACCTTATTATGGCCATGGGTGGCACTTTTAAAAAATATGTTTTAGCCTGCTTTTATTATTTTTATAAATAATTCAAGCAAAAGATATGGCAAACATATCTAATATTCCTTCCTCCTATTTTCCCAACAACCATCCTTTGAACTGAGTTGGGCTGAGAGAGCGTATAGCCTAAAGTTCCCCAGGCAACTTTCATACCTAAGATGAGACCCAAAACCTCCTGATTTCTAGCCTGGTACCAAACTAGCTCTCAGTTATATTTTTATATCTTCAGTTGAGAGCTACTTAGATGTACAACAGCAGTATCACTAAAGGACCATGGATGAAATTTTATCTCACGTTTTTCATTTCTGAAGCATCTTCAGGTAAAAATTGTTTGCTTTATCTAAGATGGATATATTGAACTTACTGAATGCTTAATTTCACAATGAACAAAAACAAATAGTAACTGAACTACCAAAGTTTGGTTGCTGACCTCTGAATATCTCCACCTAATTTCAGAAACTACAACAAGGGATATTTTATACATAGGTTTCTTATAACAATTTCTTTATTTTTTTTAAAGTTTTTTCTGTTTTATTATTTTCTTTGAATTCTTTAAAAACACCTTTTTGTGGTAAGTGAAAATATGGAAAAAATCAGCAGTCATGGTTACAAGAGGAAAACACTGACATAATGATATCACACAAATGCCCATGCCAATATTTTTCAGGGGAAATGTTATTTTGTTTATTGCAAATGTCAACTATTTCATGTTTAATTAAATATACATATTTCAGTATCTCACCGCAACAGACAAGCGGGAATCTCATGAGATTAAGGGATGGGGGTAAATTGATCCATTTTTCCAAACAACCTGAATTATGTACTAAATACGGATGGACAACAGCATGCATTACAAATCCAACAGACGATACCCTACATATTCAAGATAAATAGAGCATTCTATCTGCAGCTGTTTACAAAATCAGAACAAATGGCCATTAAGAACTAGAAGCTTATATTTAAATATTAGCCATAATAGTGAATCAATTCTCTTTTCTACATCCACAGAGCCTTTAAAATGAGTTTTTTCAAGGCATAACTTTTGAGAGTTATTAACAGAAACAGAGTAATAGTTGGAAAGGACCTTGGAAGTCTTGTAATTCAACCCCCTATCGAAGCAGGAGACTCTATAACATTTCAGATAAATGTCTGCCCAATCTCTTCTTAAAAGCCTCCAATGATGGAGCACCCACAACTTCTGAAAGCAAGCCCTTCCACTGATTAACTGTTCTGTCAGGAAATTTCTTCTTAGTTCTAGGTTGGTTCTGTCCTTGATTAGCTCCCATCCATTGCTTCTTGTTCTGCTTTGATAAATAGGCTGACCCCTCTTCTTTGTGGCAGCCCCTTAAATACTGAAACACTGCTATCATGTTACCCCAGTCCTTCTTTTCACTAGACTAGACATACCCAATTCCTGCAACTGTTCTTCATATTTTAGCCGCCAGCCGCCAATCATCTTTGTTGTTCTTCTCTGCACTGTTTCTAGAGTCTCAATGTCTTTTTTTTATATCATGATGACCAAAACTGGATGCAATATTTCAAGTGTGGTCTTATTAAGGCATTATAAAGTTGTACTAACACTTCACATAATCTGGATCCTATCCCTTTGTTAATGCACCCTGGGGCTGTTTCGGCTTTTTTGGCAACTGCAGCACACCGCTGGCTCAAATTTAAGTGATTGTCTGCTAGACCAGGGGTCCCCAACCCCCGATCCGTGACCAGTACTAGGCCACAGCATGCCAGCAACCGGTCCGCACAAACAAGCAAAGCCCCATCCACGGTATGCAGGCAGCACACAAAACCATGCATCCTTACGGAACCGGTCCCTGGTGCCCAAAAGATTGGTGACCTCTGTACTAGAACGTCTAGATCCCTCTCAGTTATTATATTGTACTAAGTACCACCTTTCTATACCACCTTTTACTTGCCTAATTGTAGAACCTTACATTTCTCGCCACTGAACTTCATTTTGTTAGATAGAAGCTTAGCTTGTGGAACGTTCGTTATTCCTGCCAGCTTGGTGTCGTCTGCAAATGTGATGAGTTCCCCTTCTATCCCCTCATCAAAATTGTTTATAAAGATATTAAAAAGTACTGGACTTAAGATAGAGCCTTGAGATACCCCATTGCCTGAAGATACAGTTCCATTAAGGACTTGTTGAGAGTGGTTGGTTACTAATCCATCTGGCGATGATTATTATTATTATTTATTTCCTAAGCTCCTTAGATAATTTGTAATGAACAAGTAAGTTTAATTCAATCACTTAAATACTTATGCATTTTTCAATTTACTTTTTCTTGAGCTGCCCCCAGAATTTGTTTAATAATTATTTATTAAATTTAATAATCTATATCTCAGAAGGTGATGGGGTTTTTTCTCTCCAAAATCAGTAGGATTACAAATTTACTGATAAGTACTATACATAAATTGATACATATGCTATCTTCTGTATCTACTTTTTCTCTGAAATTTTTTAAAGTCAAATTTATCTTATTTTTGGAAATCTATTATGAAGGATAAAATAAATTTGTCCATTAAATATTATTAAGGGACACTCCACATAGTTTTCTCGACAACAGTACAAAAATGGTTTGCCATTCCATTCTTCTGGAATATATTTTTAAATTAGTTCTGCTAAAGCTTATCCCAAGCTACTTTATAAACCTATGATAAAAATCTGTTTAACTTACTTCTGGACTATATCAGAAAGACAAATCTATATAGTAAAAAATAATAACGTAAAAAATAAGATCGATTAAGCATACCATTATATCTTCAGTTACTGTATATGATTAATTCTAACATGGCCATTTATTAGTCTTGCAATCTAAACTAGCCGTTTTGCAAGCCAGAGTTAAAAATCCTAGCACTGGGATAACAGAAGAAGTTGCACCATTATTCACAAACTAACATTTATTTCCATATCATTGTTACTGCATTTCTATACTTCTAAGGTGAACCATAGTTAAGCAGAATAATAATGATAAGAACACCAAATGGGCAGAATCATGTCATTTGTTTAATTCCACAGTTTCTTTGCATGTTATGAAGAAGTCCAGAAATATTTTAATGTCAATTAAAGTATACAACCATTTGTCTAGCTGCCCTATTATGCTCTATTTGAAATATTAAAACACATTTTACTGCAGCAAAAAACCCTTATGAATTACGAATTAATCATTTTTCTTCGTATATCAACTTTTACTATTATGTGCTAACTTGACATTTTTCTGTCATTTTCTTGTACTATGAATTATTATTATAAATTGTAATTTGGGGAGTTTTATTGTATCTATGATTCTTTTTCTTTTTCTAAAATACTTTTCCAGTTGGCATAGTAAGATAAAAATATTTCAATACAGCTAGACCTCCACTCACGATCATAATGGAACCTGCCCATTACAATTGCAAGTCGTGATGGTCAATAAGCAAGGTGACCATGTGATCGCCTCATTTAATGGCCTACACATCTGCTCTCCCCATGTAGTAATTAAGCAACTGCACAGATCATTACGCAGAATATGGGGTGACTCAGGGATAAGGAAACCCCTGGAAGTCCCAGCACAAGCCCAGGCCCACCTGTACCAGGCCTCCCAAGGCATCCCCCAAGCCCAAGGCAACTTGTGCTCCACTTCCTGTCACTCAGGGATCCCGCAGTCCTTAGGCCTGATTTTTGCCCCCCTCCCCAGCATCACCACTGGATCTCCACAGAACGTGGTATTCCTTCCCATCTAACCAGGCCCTATCCCTTCCATCCCACCCCCTATTTGCAGGCACCTCTGCTTTCCTAATAAATAAATAAACCCTTTATTATCAAAGTATAACATGTATACAGTGAAATTGGCTGTGTCTCCAGAGTGTTCTGGAGAGCTCCAGAGCTCACATTAGGAAAGCAAAGAAGATCTCTCTGTTCACAGTTTACTCTGCCTTTCTAACATGATCTCTGGAGTGCTTTAAAAATATCCAGATGTGTTCTGAGGAAACAGAGCAGTTTGGTCTGTTCCTAGGTTGCATGGTTTCATTCTGGAAGCAGTTGCAATATTTAGAGCAGCCACAATTCCTTGCAACCACTCCAAAAATAGTAGCTGTTTCCAGGAAACAGCCATAGGATCCTGGGGGGACTGAATGCAACCACATGTTTATTGGACCCGTGTCCCTCCTGGCTGGTACTGGCGGCTCGGGAGGGGACACGAGCCTGGCTCCAGGGAATTATAAATGCTTCTTTGCGGGAGGGTGCCTTCCCCGCAGCCCTAAAGGAGGCGGTGGTGAGGCCCCTCCTTAAGAAGCCCTCCCTGGACCCAGATG
>NW_015386498.1:34114-71407 GCF_001527695.2 Protobothrops mucrosquamatus | reverse complement strand
ATTCCAGCTTGCAGGACTGGCCTAGGGTAATTTTTAGGGGGGTTTTAATTATATTTTAATTCGACAAATATTTAATATTCTTTTTAATTAATTTTAAATTTGTATTGTCTTGTATGTATTTTAAATAGATTGTCAGCCGCCCTGAGTCCTACGGGAGAAGGGCGGGATATAAATTCAAATATAAATAAATAAATAAATATATATAAAAATAAGGTCCAGGAAAGCTGAGGGGCAGAATGCCTGCCTGTCTTTCCTAACACAAGCTCTGGAGGTCTTTGAAAGGTAAATCAATGATCCAGTGGCGTAGCGTGGGTTGTCAGCACCCGGGGCAAGGCAAGTAATTTGCGCCCCCCCTCCACAGTGGGCGGCGACCCGGTGGCTCGGATCGGATTCGCACAGCCAGCACTGCAGAAAGAGTGAGTGAGCCAGGCAGGGGCAGAGAGCTGCGAGTGCGAGCGCGCCCCCCCAGATGTTGCGCCCGGTGCGGCCGGCCCCCCCTGCACCCCCCACGCTACGCCTCTGCAATGATCCATGACAGAAGGTGGGGAACCCAGTGGGGTGAGAAGCAGACTCAAGGTTTCTGGGGACCCAGCAGGGCAGGACAGGGAGGGGGAGACAAGTGGAAGGGCTGCTGCAGCATCCCTGCAGTTGGTGGTAAAGGTGAATGAACCCAAGGGCACTGCAGTGGCTGTAACTTCGAAGCTTGGTCATAAGTAGCTTTCAGAATTGGGGGGTATGTATCATAACTGAAAGGTAACTAAGCAACTCCTTATAAGTCAAGAACTTCATGTAAAATGTATAACAAATAGGGCCAACAAAATGGAAAGAAACTAGGGAGATTTATCTATTTTATCCCCATTTTTAATAAGTAACTCAAGGCAGTAAACATATCTAATACTCCTTTATCTTCCTATTTTCCCCTCAACAACAACTTTGTAAGGTGGGTTGAAAGAGAGTGACTGACCAAAATTACTTAGGCAGCCTGCATGCCTAAGTGGAACACAACTCATGGTCTTCCATATTCTAGCATGGTGCAAGACAGAATTAATGCAGGGAATGGTTAAACACATTTAACATATTACTTTTATATACAAGAATTGAAACAATACAATTCAAAACGTGCTGTTTTTTTAAAATCAGACGTATTTTTCCAGAAACAATTATAAATTACTTTACAATTATGTACTGACAAAATAATGCTTATGATCATACCTTTATCTTTCTTGAAATCTAAAGCATCTTCCTTATCTGTCACTATTTCTTTCATGTTGATTATACTTGGATGATTTAGTTGTCGAAGAATCTTTATTTCCCTAATAGCTGTAATAGGAAAACCTTCTTTTTCATTATCCAATCGTACTTTCTTTAATGCCACCATTTCCCCTAGGAAAATATTAGTCAAACTATTATTAGCAAAAACTAAAATACTGACATATCCAGAAAATAGTTTCATATTATAAATATATAAGAATAGAATATAGAAATAGAAAAAAACTACCTTGTGGCTAACTAATAAATTACAGTATTCTGAATTAAAAATCTCTACAAGCTCTATATTTATCAAAATATGAAGTTCACCAAGGCCTTTCATTTTATAAAATAAGATAATCTTTATTGTCATTTTTTTTTACTGTGGGCACACATTAAAAATGAAATTCTGCTGCCTGTTCTCAAAAGTGTACACATACATAAAAGACATATAAGCATGCTGCATACATACATATGTATATACTGTACCTATACCCTTAGATATAAATACATATAAATATTAATCACTGTCCATCTTGAATACACAGCGGAAAGAGGAAGTTTGAGAATTCATAAGGTTGATACTGCATGGAACAAAACTGTGACTGAATCTGGATGTTCTGCTTCAGATACCATGAAGCCTCCTCCCAGAAGGTAACAAGGAAAACAGGTCATGAAGAGGATGTGTAGCATCCCAGAGAATGCGGATCCTGCTCAAGAAATGCTTATATGCTATGTCCTGGAGAGAAGGGAGTGAACTGCCAATAATCTTTTCTGCCATCCTCACCATTTTCTGCACTGCCTTCCTGTCTGAAGCAGTAATGCTTCCAAACCAGGCAGTAATGCCATATGACACAATACTCTCAATCATCCCTCTGTAGAAAGTGGTAAGGACGGGAGAAGGAAGATGTACTTTTCTCATGCAAGGCAGAAAATGCAGGCGATTAAGCTCAATTTGATTCAGCAAATCAAGTATTCTATCAATTAATCAAGACTGACTTAACTTTAAAAGTCTGGACAGCCAGCTTGATATAATAATTAAGTCAAATGGCTAGGAATCAGAAGGCTATGAGTTCTAGTCTCACCTTAAACATAATGACACACCTGATGATCTTAGGCAAATCATTTTTTCTCTGCCTGAGCAAAGACAATGCCAAACCCCTTCCAAAATTTTGCCAAGTAAGCTGTCGAAACTACAGGCAATCCTCAATTTATGACCACAACTGAGTGCCAAATTTCCATTGCTAAGAAAGCAGTTAAATGAGTTATGTCTTATGTACATTTTTGCCACAGTTGTTAAGCAAATCATTGCAGTTATTTAGTGAATGATGCAGTCATTAAAGAAATCTGGCTTCCCCCAATGATTTTGGTTGTTGGAAGCCAGCAAAAAAGCTTACAAGTGGTGATCACATGACCCCAGGACAGAGCAACTGTCATAAATACATGCCAGTTGCCAAGCACCCAAATTGTATGAAAAATCATTTTTTTTCAGTGCTGTTGTAACTCTGAACAGTCACTAAACAAACAGCTTTAAGCACTACCTGTAGTCCAGAAAAATCCCAGGAATCAGCACTGAGTGGAATTAATTAAGTGGAATTAATACATCTTAAATCAGTTTTCATGTCTTCTTTCATGTCTCCAGCCTTGAATCATAATTCCAGAATATATTCATTTTTATGAGGTATATGCAATGCCAAACCAATTGATAACACAAATGCTCATCTTTATACCTCCTACTATATATATGAATTTCCCTTCCCAACAGAAAGTGGAACACATGAAGAAACCATAAAATCACCAATACAAGTTTTCCAAACATCTATGTTAAAGAATAAGTCCTCGACTTACAACAATTCATTTAGTGACAACGGCACTGAATAAAATGACCTGATTGTTTTATACATTTATAAGTGTTGCAGCATCCCTATAGATCAAAATTCAGATGCTTGAAAACTGACTCATATTTATGATGGCTTTTCAGCCTTCTAACAAGCAAAGTCAATGGGGTGTTAAGATTCAATTAATAACCATGTTATTAATTTAACTACAATGATTCATTTAACAACTGTGGCAAGAAAGGTCATAAAATGAGGTAAAAGTCACTTAACAACTGTCTCGCTTAGCAAGTGAAATTTTGGGCCCAATTATGGTCATAAGTCAAGGTCTACTTGTATGCATTCTGACCATATACTAGTAGAAACTGCAACAATTACTTATAACATCATTTTTGTTGTGAATCATAATTTAAAACTTACCTGTATCTTTATCTCTGGCTTTGTAAACTTGCCCATAGGTGCCTTCTCCAATAATGCCAATGATATCAAACTTATCTACACAACGTTTCCCCCAGTCAATTTCTTTCTGCTTTGTTTCACCATGACGTGGTCCACATATCCTAACCAAATAATTAATAAGATTTTGTTCCACAAGAATATGTTTATATTTTTGTCTACAAAAGTACTTCTTGGTACATTTGTCTGTGCAAATATTCCATTAAATATTAAATTATTTTTTAAAATATCAGTCACTCATACAGTGAATTAACATTTTATATCCCCCTCCTTGCAGTGCTATACTACAAATCTTATGCAACAATTTTCACCATAATTGGCTACTTTGGTTTCATGTTGCCCTTAAACCCCCCCCCCATGGATGTATTTTTCAAAAGCAGATTATAGTATACTGTGAAGATTGCCTATTTCTACAGTTCAAATAAAATAAAGCAGTTTTTTTTTTACAGGTAAAATAGGGAAATTGAATGATCTGGAATACCAACTAGAAACATTTAAATACACCTAGTTTTTTTAATTCAAATACTATTCTTAAATTACTCTATTTCACAATCTGAAATTAACATATAAATCAGAGAACAACAAAGATATAATCTTATTTTAGCATTTAAAATACTATTTAATGATGCATCTATGGATTGGTATATTTCTGCCCAAATACTATAATTCTGGATGCAAAACAAAAATGAGAGTACAGAGAATGTACAGCAGGGCTTTTTTTCAGCCGGAACGCGGCGGAACCGCGTTCCGGCACCTTTTTCCGGGCCGGCCGCACCGGAAATAGCCCCTCCCAAATTTTACTTGCATTCCTGTTCTCTAAAGGGGCGGTCCTAGGGTTTGATGAGGGCGTGGCCAGGTTTGAGTTCCGCCACCTTTTCTCCGAGAAAAAAAGCCCTGATGTACAGTATCTATTAAAGAACATAAAAGTCCATTGATAATTTAAAATCTAATTTTTCTACTTGTTCATGCACAAAATACAAAAAGCAATCTGAACAGAATTCTATAGTGAATCAGTTATCAATTCCCTTGAAACAAGCATTTTAAAATGATTTTTGTATTTTATGTTTATTATGATCTATATATTAAAAAATAAATACACATACTTCGGTCTCTTTTTATGATGTGATGGCACTAGTATCCTTTTCTCTTCTGGGCTTTGGGATATATCATCTCCTCCAGGTAACTCAGGTGGCAATGGCAAGTCTGCAAGCAAATGGCGTAATTTCTTCTCCACTTCTTTTTTCACTGCTTTTACTGAAATGTTACCTTGCAAACTATAGCAAAATAAAAATATGTTTTTTGTCAGCATAAATGACAAATTTCTAACTAAAACAAAGTATCAGGTTCTACTACATTTTTCCAAAATCATACTTATATAAACGTAAGGGAAAAGGTTAAACCTAGACTTTTGGTAAAATACAAGACACAGTGAACATCAGTACTAATCCATGTACTTTGTATACATTTCTAAATAGCCATTAAAATGGATTGGTGAAGGGTTTGGCTGCAAATGCTTTTTTAAGCATACATAAGATTAGAAGTTAATGTTAGTATAACAAAAAGTATTTAATTTCATTAAACCCATCTGGCATTTGCAGGTTGACATTGCATCTTTAAAAATTATATTTCACAACTCACCAATCTGTATCTTTATCTTCAGGCAGCATGGGAGGAAGAGGCAAGGGTGGCAGAGTGGAAGTGATTGGCGCAACACTACAGTCTTTCTCCTTAGATGCTGCAGTTAGGATATGAGGTTTATTCTTCTCTTTTACTGCAACAGGTTGTGTTGTTGGTTTCACAAGGGTTGTTTTATTTTCTTTTGCTGCTAAAACTTTCTGTTTAGCCACTTTCTCTACAGTCACATTGTTTTTCACTTTAGTTTCCTGAATAGGAACTTTTGTTTTTGTCTTATCATTTTTCAAGCTTGAACTATTTAAAGGAGAAGATATATTTTCTATTTTTATCTTTTTTACTTCCTTTACATTGTTCACTTGTTGTACAGCAATTCCTATGTCAATTCCCTTAGTAGGTGTAGAGGTGTTTGAAACTTTTGCATTGGCTTTAGCTGCCTCTGCTGCCCTGGCTTTTTTGTTTTTGTTCAGCTCAGCCCCCAGGCTGCTTTTTAGAGTCAGAGTACTTGGAGAAATACTGGACTGCCGACTTCTGGATCTTGACAATCTGTGTCTACTACGAGATCGTGAATGTCTTGATGAATAAGGACTTCTGCTTCTGGATTTTGCTGGTTTTCTGCTTACAAAAATAAAGTTTTAGTGAGTAAATATTGTTATAATGCTAAATTACAATGAACACCTTTTACAGCCATTCTATTAATATTTTTATTGGTTAACTGGCTTTTTTTTAAATCAAAAAGCTTTAATAACAGCAAGAGGTCACTATGTTACCTAACAAATTTTAAATGTGTGTTTATATTTCAGAATACTTCAAGCAAATTTTAACTGTATAAATTTGAATACTTACTGATTCAGAATATCACCCAAAGCTAAGATTTCATCAAAAAAATTAAATAAGCTTTGAAATGATTTGTTATTGAAAGATTTAAGGTTTAAAATTAAATCTTCATTTTGATATCCAATTAGAACACTAAGCAGAAGAACGGGGGGGGGGGATTGAATAGACAAAGTTAAACAGAAGAAAGTTTGATTTAGATGGGATAAGTTAGAAGGGGTGATTTTTACTTTTAAACAACAGAGATTAGAAAGCAAGAGATCTTTTGAAAAACTTTAAAATAGAATTGGAGGAAATACAAATGAGAGTGACAACTGCAAAAACGACCAGGCAAATGTGATAGTAGAAACAAGACATAAAGAGGATTTCAAGTTAGATAGATAGGCATTTACTTTTCTAAAATCTTGGCATGAATTATAAATGTTCAGTGTAGAATATAAATGGGAAAATCTCCTCAAAACTGAAAAAAAATAATCATTAAAAATTTAAAACAAGATGTAATTTGTTTAACAAGAAATACTTTATTTGGGAAAAAATGTAAAATATTTAAGTAAAAAAAAATCTGAAAGAATTTATTTTAGCAGAATTGAAAAAAATGTTTTGTATATAAAATCTGCAGCTATATCCAAAACTTATACTGACTGTTGATTATGGCACATATGTCATGGTATACAGGTAGATTAAATTTTTGATATTGGAAACTTATGTCTTAAATGAAGATAAAACAGCATTTTATAAAGGTCATGGCTAAATTATTGGATTTTACATATGAAAATTGGGGGATCGGAATCAAGTACCGTAGTTTCTCCACAAAAAGAACCTTTAAAAAATATTAAAAATACAGAGGATAAATTAACCCTTTTTTAATTTAATGGATAATTTGGAGCATTTTGAATGCCGGAGATATAAAACAGTTGAAAAGAATATATTTATTTTTATGAAAAACATAGATTTTTCAAGAATATATATGATTTGGATTTCTATGATTTGGGTAATAATGTCTATAAAGTGGAAACATTATCAAAGATCTTTTCAAATCACTTTTAAAAGGAAAAATGGATGATCATGGAAAATGTCAGAATGATAAAATTCTGAATACTGGTCGAAAAAAATAAAATATGGATATTTGATAATTATTCCAACATCCAAAGTTCAAAGAAGCAATCATTTTCTTTCTGGTTCTGTTGAGGTTTGGGAGAAGCTGAATTTAAAATTGAAGAGATATAAACAATGACAATTCAACTATAAAAATACATAGGAACCTGAACCAGCTTATTTCCTTGTCAACATTCAGCATCAGGATTATTGCTGGATTGTTAAAGAGGGCTTTACAATAAATGGGCATCTACATTGTTCTATAATACCAATTATGATTAACTGCAGCACAAAGAGTGAGACTATTAAAATATATTTGCTAATGATATATCAACTGTATCATATTGGTAGAAGATACTAATTTAAACTGAAAATCTTTTGAGTACTAACTAATTCAACTATTAACCACAACTGTTTCTTCTATTGATTGAGAAGAATTTTTTCTTTCTTTGGAATAACTGATTCAAAACTGAAAAGCAATTTAAGAAGTAAAAAAGCAGAAAAGTTGCCCTTCCCACAGGATACTGAAAAAAGATACAAAGTATTCATTAACTATAACAACATATACCTTACTAGTGCTAACCTGGCTGAAATTGCTTATTTTTAAGAAACAAAAATCAAATGCATATTTTCTATTAATGAACTATTTTATTATTTGTTTGGGATAATTACTCTAAATAATTATCAGTTCTGTCTAAAAGCTGGTGATGGACATACAAAAATGTTTCCAAATGTTCACTCAGTTAATTGAACTGTTGATGGTTACTAATATTTATATAATTGTAACATTAATTTGGAACAAAAGAGATCACGTATGCCTCAACTTACAAACATTTGTCTAGTTCGAAGTTACAAAGGTACTGAAAAAAGTTATTTATGATTGTTTTTCACACTAACAACTGTTGCAGCATATATATGGTTGTGTGATCAAAATGTGGATTGGCAGCTGGCATGTATTTATGATGGTTGCACTGTATTAGGGTAACGTAATCAACTTTTGCAAACTTCTTGACAAGGTTGTCTTCAATGGGGAGGAACACATTCACTTAATAACCACATTACTAACAATTACAGTGATTCACTTAACTGTGCAAGAAAAGTGGTAAATTGGGCAAAACTCACTTAATTGTCTTGGTAGCAACAGAAATTTTGGGATCAACTGTGGTCATAAATTGAGAACTACCTCAACTTTCTGTACTCTCACAAAATAACTATATCAAAGTGCTGAAAAATATCAGTTCAGATTTTAAATACCAAAAAGTGTTATATGTCAAAAGGAGAAATTCTAAAATCTTTCTGATTAGCAATTTAAATCAAATCCAGTTTATTTAAGAAATGCTTTTTTATTAACAAAAATTATCCTATTTGAATTATTTTCAGAATCATTAACAGATTCAAGTGAATTAGAGACTATCATAATACTTCATCAAAACAAGTACTTCGTATTCAGATTTCTCATTGGACGCTCAAGAATATCTGCAGAATACCCTTCATCAAATTCAGAAACTGAGATGCTTTTGAACAGGGAAATATCCTGTCAAGTCAGCTTGGAATAGTGATTAAGGTTTCTGAAAAAGACCTTTATGTCCCACCTTAGGCACAAAACCAGTGACTTTAAACTAGTCAATTTCTCTCAGTCCTAGGATGAAAGCAAATCACTACTGAAAATCCTTGCCAAGAAAACAGCAAGGATTGGTCCATGTAGTCTCTAAGAATCAAATACAATTGAATAGAAGAAAAAAACTCATATCCTGTAATAAAATTAAGGTTCAATGACCCCAATATAACCCTTAAAAACCAAAATTTTAGTACTTTGGTCATCTAAAAGTTTCCCTGGCTCCTAGTTTATCCAAACATAATTCAAAGTGCTGCTAACATTTGAAGTAAAACTACTTATAGCATAAAGCAAAACCACATGAAGAAACAACTCCTCCAAATGAAAATTATATATACTAACCTCATATTATAAGGCCTGTGTCTGTGCACCTGGATCTCAACAAGATAAATTATCAACAAATGAAAATCACTTTTCAACTAAAAATTGCATTTAAAATATTTAACTGCTACTTCTTTTTATTTTATTCAAATAAGCCACTTCCTTTTTTATTTTCCTAGTCACTTGACTGACTAATGATTTACAAAGCTTCTGTGGGTTTTTTTTCATTATATTTTAATTACTATTTAATTTTATATTATTTTATAATAATTTATTTCATTTTATATTATTTATATTATAGCCCTTACAATTTTGTAAGCTATTTATGGAGAAACCTATATTATCATTGAGAAATAGAGATCTAATTCTCCTTGTAATCAATTATTTTTTATTTTATCTTGTAGTTCTGCTGGATATCAGCTTACTTATTTTCAATAATTCTGTTTATCTAGTGATGGAGTGTTGCATCATTTGTTTATTTGTTGAAAGCTAATGTGCAGAGTTGCATACAGTTAGGAAATACATACTTTTTTCTAGAAATCCCATTGAGCACAACATTTATTTTTGTGTATTTTTCCATATACATATGAAAATGTAGTTAGGAAATAATTCTCAAATCTGTATTTTCAAGTAAAATCAACTGATTAAGTGTAAATATTCTTCAAATATTGATTTTGCTCTAGAGCTTGATTATTTAGAACTCACAATTTAACCTGAAAATTATACTCCAATATGCAAATTTATAGTATTAGCCACTAACTGCAATTTTTTTAATACCAGAATATCACTGTAAAGGCTGTATTTCCTCAAACACTGCCTAATTCCAAGATAGACTATTCATTTCTAGCTGCAATAGCTAATGCAAGAATCACATATTTTAAAAATGCCCATTTCTAATATCATTGTAATCAATGGTTCATATGTGTAAAATTGATTGATGCTAAATAACTCAGATTTTTTCTGTTTCAGAAGTTGCCCAATTTTCAAAAATACATTATTTTATGTTCCGTCCATCTCACCCCATTTCACTCTCTTATATTTGATTAACCAGCTGGAAGACACACATTATCATCGGATTATTCTATTTTGAGAGTATAGCCTGAAATAATGCATTTTAAAGAAACTTCAACCTTATGATTACCTGATGGCTGGACTATAAGGGCTGCGCGAGCGACGTCTGTAAAGACTCGGTGATACATCCCCACCACACTCGAAAGAACTGTGCCGGCTGTAGCTGGGTGACCGACGCCAATAAGGACTAAGAGAAGACCGGGGACTGGGGGACTTGCGGTTCCGTTGGCTTTGTGAAGCTCTGTGGCTAGTTGGGCTGTCATCTCGATAAGGACTAGGGGACGATCGTTGCCGCCTGTAGGCCCTGGGTTCTGTCTTATCCTCCCGGTAGGCTTTAGGCGGTTCCTTGTAAGCTGAGGGAGGCTCTTTGCCTGCTTTCGTCCGGTTCCGGTGGCTTTTAGTTTCCCGGTCTTTCCGACTGCTACTAGGCGACGCAGCTGAGCCCTTCCTGCGGCCGTCGCTGCCGCCGCCGCCGCCGCCCCGGGAGCCATCCCGGTCCTGGCCACCGCTGTGATTGTGGCGGCTGCGAGACTTGGATGAAGAAGAGGAGGCCTCAGCTCCCCCCCTGGCAGCCGCGGCCACCCCCTCCTGCTGTAACGGCGCCTTGTCCTTGTCCACCCCCCGCCTGTGGTGTTCCCGGTGCCGCTCCCGAGAGCGACGCCCACTGTTGCTGCGGTGTTCCCTGCGCGGCCGCCGGATGCTCCGATCCGCCTCACCGCGGCTTGAGCGCGGTTGGTTGCCCCCGCCGCCACCAGAGGACGCCGGGCTCCCGCCGCCGCTCCCTACCCCAGCCGTCCCGCCTCCCACTGGTCCCTCCGACTGGGAGCTTACGTCGTCGTATTCTTCGGCCGTCCCCTCCACTAGTGGCCCCAATCCCGCCCCAATCCCGCGCCGCTCCGAGGCTGCGAGGGCCGCCCCTGAGTTACCTGCACCTGCACCCCCTGATCTGCCGCGCCGCCGTTTGGCCCGAGTCCCCGCTCGCCGCTTGCCTCGCGGTCGCTTCCGCTCCCCCCCTTCCCCACAGCAGGAGGAGGCGGCGCCGCCAGTGGCCGCCAGGAACAGCAGAGACTGCGGCGGCAGCGGCGGCTGCAGGAGCGAGGGCTGCAGCAGCGGGAACAGCAGCGAAGGTGCCGGCGGGCCCGCCACAGGTGACGGAGGCAACGGGGGAGGCTGCTGCGCCGAAGCGTAGCGCTTCCGCCTCCGGTGATGCAAACGCTTTTTTTCTGCCGCTGGCGATTCGGAACCGCCGGCCCAGGCCCGGATACCGCTCCCGCCTCCGGACGTCGCCGCCTCTGAGGTACTCGGCATCGGGATCTCTCTCCGGCAAACAAGAATCCGTCAAGGCGCCCAAGAGGTGGAGGAGAAAGAAGCAATCGCCATTGGGGCCCTTTGCCAGGTTCGGCTCCGTAGGACGAGTCTCTCCTGCCGTCCTCTGTCTCCTCACATAGAAGGACAGGCAGTTCCTTAGGCTGGGACCGTCAGCTGTAGCTTCCACGAGCTCCTAAAACCAGGGATGGTGGCTGCCTCTTCGCCTGACACAAACCGGTCCCATTTCCCGGCTGGGCCCCGAGTTAGGCCTGCGCGCCTCTCTCTCGGTGCTTATGCCCAAACGGTCCCTCAAGGCCGTGCCCGAACGCTTCGTGTCCCACCGCTCCTTCTGCTGCCCCCGGTTCGTTGGTTCGCTCCGTATCCGGGAGAACGAATAAGGGATGAGAAGGAGCAATTGCCAAATAGTCTCCGTCGTCCTCTGCGTTCGCTTCTCTCTCACTCGCGCACACACAGAAAGAGACAGAAGGGAGACGGCCGGCGCAGCCAGTACAACTGCGCGTGCGCCACTGCGCTGAAGTAAGAAGCAATGAACCTATCTCTAAGCTGGAGAGTTCGGTTTGTTCCTTTTCCAAACGCAATCAACAAGAACTCGCGAGACTGTCTCTCTCACGTCCCTCTATACCGGAACATTCGACAGGCAACTTCCCGAACGTGTCCTTGTTTCTCTAGATCAGAGATACAACAATCCTAGGTGGTAATCTCGCGAGTCTTCCGGTTTTGCATTGATAGCAATTCAATATTTCATGTGCGGAGAAGACAGGCGGTATTATATGGATTGAGCCATTCATATCAAATGAAGACATTTCTTGTAAAGTTTGATAGTTAAAGGAAACTGAATGAGAATGAACTGTTGTTAGTGCTATTCTTATTTTATTATTTCTTTGCTGTATTAAGTAGCAGCTTAGACGCCCTTGTCCTCGAGAAAGCTTCTACTTTAATTGGAATAGTAAAATTTGGCGTATGGATCTGTAGAATTTGGGAGGGAGAGCCAGTTTGTTTAAGACTTCAGGCTATAAACCAGTTGATTGTGAGCTCCAGGAAAAAGTGAGCGGTAGTCCTGGTTTAGACATAAAAACTGGCTCGTTCTCAGTCTAGGACGTCAGACTCGGGGACAAGCAAGTCGGTTAATTTGGGGTGGGGGGAGCGAAGCCTGTATCTGCAAGAAAAACAGGGAAAGGGAAAAGTGTAATTGGGAGACAGCGGCGGAGACTTTTAATTTGCTTTAAATCAGCCTCTCTCCAACCCAAATGGAAAATGGCAGAGTTAAAAATATTCATTGTTAACAGAGAGCTATTCATACTACATACTTAGACATAAGACTAAGGAATTAGATGTTCAGCAGAGTGATGGCACGAGGGAAAGAACTGTCTGCGTCTAGTTCTTTTGGTATGCAATGCTCTGCAGCAGTGTCCTGAGGTAAGGAGTTGAAACAGTTTATATGTCCAGGATGTGCGGGATCAACAGATATTTTCTCAGCCCTGACCCAGTATGTCATCAATGAAAAGCAGGCTGGTTGCAATTGTTTTTTTCTGCAGTCTAATTATAAGATGAAGCCTGTACCTGTCCTGTTTGGTTGCTGTATCAAACCAGTTACAGAAGTACAAGTGACAGACTTAATAATTTCTCTGTAGGGCTAAACTATTGGAATTAAACTTTTTGGGGATTACCTATAAGGATTAAATGTTGCTGTATTTTGAAATGTTAAATACAAATGTTTATCTAATTTAAATTAATTTAATTAATAATCTAATTTAAATTCTTCACTGACTGGAGGCTGACTCCTAGCACCAGCAAACAGTAACTATATGCCTCCATCTTAACAACAAACTAGCATATAAAGCCCCAAAGGTCTGCTTAAACAACAACTTATTCCCTTATAATCCTCATCCAAAGTACCATGGAGTAACATTGGACAGGACTCTCTCTGGTAAGATACACCTAGAGAACATGGCATCAAAAATCAATACTAAGAACAACTACTCTAGAAACTTTGTGGAATTAAATGGGAAGCTACAGCTCCCACCCTCAGTTCATCAGCACTAAGGTTAGTCTACTGCCCTGTATGGCTTAAACAGCTGCCATACCAGTAAGTTAGATGCCAAACAAATGACACTATGAGGATTATATGTAGATGTATTAAAACCACTCCAATTTCCTGACTTCTTGTTCTCAGCCATTTACCATGTTTTCCCGAAAGTAAGACCCTGTCTTACTTTCTTTTGGGCTCTGAAATAAGCAGAAGGTCTTACTTTCGGGGAGGGCTTTTTGCTAGTACTGGCACCAGTAGCCTGCGAGCGCGCGGGGGTGTGGCGGGGCCTATGGAGAGGCATCTTGGCAGTAAGAGTGTGGTGGCGCACCAGGTACGGTACTGGTGTGGTTGTGGGTGGGAGCAGAAAGGGTGCCAAGCCTGGTGCTGGGCGAGTTGGTCCAGATTTTCCGTGCGATCGCCAGAGCACACAGCCCTGCTGGCCTGCCAGGGCCCTTTGCCAGCGGCTGCTGGTAAGACTGCGCCACCCATGCCTCTGCCTTTGAGCTGATGAGTGCCGCCAGCCTGCATGCCTACTTGGTGCTGCAGGCACTGGGCTAAGGGCTGAACCTGGTGCTCTTTGGGCCCTGGCGGGCGCTGCACCTCTCATACCAGCTGGGCGCTTTTGGCCTCTACTGGCTGCTCCCACCGGATCACCTTCCGCCTGGCCAACTGCTACCACCGCCGCCACCATGAAATAAAGAGGTGAAGCAGGTGGCAAGGGGGTGGAGTTGCTTTCTTCCGCCTGATGGACACCTGCCAAAGCCACGCAGGGTAAGGTTGCCACGCCCCCTCGCCCAGATGCCTCCCCAAGCGTTATTTTACTAACCTGCCTTTCAGCTGCATTGCATTTCTCCATTCACTTCTCAGCCTTCGACGCATGTTTGTGGGACAAAAAAAAAAAGTTCAATCAGATTTTCTAACTTCTCGCAAGATCTCAAGAAGTTAGAAAATCTGATTGAACTTTTTTTTTTTGCTCTGGCAGTCACATGGAAGATCTAGGCCGACTCGCCCTGTGCCAGGCAAGAGCAGCCCAGCAAGGCAGCCCAGAGCAGTGTGGCCAGGAGGGCAAAGGCGAGGCCAGCAGCATGGGCAGCCACTTGGCAGCTGCATGGCACCCGTCGCGGCCGAGAAATATCCCAGCAGCAGTAGGGCCAGCAGGCAGGGTAGGCAGAGGCCGGGGCTCGCCGAGGGTTTGGTTCGTTGTGGCCGCAAGCAAGTAGGCGGTGGGACTGAGAGGGCGGGCTTGCAGTAGTCGGTTCCACCGGTGGCCACTGGCAAAAGGCCCTGGCAGGCCGATGGGGGGGCGCTCCAGCGGCTGCATGGAAGATCTGGGCCGACTTATCCCGCCCTGCGCTAGGGCTTACTTTCAGGGGAGGCCCACCCCCCTAAAATCAGCTGGGGCTTACTTTTTGAGTAGGGTTTACTTTCAGGGAAACACGGTAGCATCACCAGATTTATGGAGGCAAGTTGCACTAGTGAGAGAACACAGAAAAATTATGAACAATTCACTCTTACTGGTGCATGCCGATTTTTCTCATTTATCAGGTTGAAGACTCAAATTCAGGAAACCGCCACAGGCACCTGTACAATGTCTTCCCTACAATTTTAACATCGATTCGCAATGGAAAGCCAAATGAGTTGCTGAATGCCCAGATATAGGAAGATATATATCTTCCTCAGCAATGGACAATAATGAATAAAATTTACATCGCTGTATAAATGGGGCATAGTATCTTCCTCTCAGTGTGACTGCGGAGTCCCACGTCAAACTGTAGATCACATTGTGACCAGCTATAAGCTGAGGGCATACACTGGTCCAGTATCTGATTTTTTAAAAAATATAAACGATGGCACGCTTTAATGATTAGATAGCCTAAGCATTGGTATTTGAACATGGATCTTTTTAACATTTATATTTCATTTGTTTTACTAATCTAGGTGAAATGTTTATATTGCTAGTCCATGTATGATATGCCATATGTTAAATAAATCTAATTTAAAATTATGTTCTGAGGTAAGTTGCTTGGTATGGATGCAGCAAAAGATAACTTGATAAAAAAGAGATTACCAATAACAGAATAATTGTAGCTCAGGGTTGAAATGAGGGGTCATTGGTGCTCTGTGAGCTTGGTTGTTTTCTTGCAGATTTTCATTCCCAAATTAGGTAACCTCATCAGTGCTAGTGGTGCTATCAGTAGCACTGATGATGTCACCTAATTTAGGTAATGAAATGTCTGTAAAAAAAATAACCAAGCTCAGAGAGCAACAAGACCCCTCAAAATAGAATTTATTGGAACTAGAAGTCATCACTTGAATTTTGGATGACACATTTATGGTATGATAAAGTTTAGTTTAATATAGATTTTAATAATTAGTTTTTTAGACACAGCATATTGTGAGTTTGGGATAAATGTAAATTAAAAATTCAAAAGCTCTTCTGTGGTTCTCACCAGAGGAGGTTTTCTTTAAAAGAGAAATGATGGTTAAAACACTTGCTTGACTTATATCAAGCTACTAACATTTGTTGAAAGAGAATCTATCTTAAAAATAAGAGAAAATCTGAAGCAGGAAGATTTTATGAATCAATGGTTCACCTATGCTAACTGTTTGAAAGACAGTTCTTTTACACATGAAAGAACTGATTTTGAGATCGATCTATGTACCAGCATTGAACAATGGTACATTGCTAAAATATATAAAATCCCTGATTGAAGATGAATATAGATCAGACATGTCAAACACAAGGCCCGGGGGCCGGATGCGGCCCGTGAAGTGGTTTCATGTGGCCCACGAAGCCATCCTGGAAACAGTGAGGGAACGGCCCTCTCTGCCTTGGCCCTGGCCCAGGCCAGCAGGGAGCCAATGTACAATTTTTTGGTGGCCATTTATGCTGAAACGCATTCAGTTTTAGCTCCATAAGCCCCCCCCCCGCATGACCTGAGAGGAACAGTGAGGCTTCTCCAATGGACCATGCCTTGGCACTTGCCCTGGTCCCATCCCCTTCTGCCAGAGACCCTCAGATCTGTCCCACTCTTGCCCAGGCCCCTATAGGCACCCTTGACGCGAACGATGTAGAGCTGGCCACACCCACCCAGTAGGCCACACCCACTCCATCCACGCCCACCCAGTAGGCTGCACCCACCCTGGCCACACCAACCCGCCCCCCTGAGAGCAACCGCAATGCTGATGCGGCCCTCAATGAAATTGAGTTTGACACCCCTGCTATAGGTGGTTATCACAGGTGTCATCACTCGCCAATATCTAAGTTTAGTTATCTGTCTAGACAATTACAGTGGAGCACAGAAACCTGCATGTAGAGATCTAGCTAAATAGGCTCTGTTTAAGCAATAGTTAGCTAGTTTATGCAAAATGTGTTTGTCAAATCTAGGCAGTTAATTCAGTTCAGTAAACCCATTTGTCTGGTTAGCAAGCAAATATGATCTTGGTTATAATATTCAATATTAGCATATCATAAAATGCAGATTCATTTATAGAGATGCATAAATCCAATATATGAAGATTACTCATATTACTGGAAAATGTTGAACAGTACAAATCTTGCTGCCTCTACATAACATAGAGATCCATTTGTGTACATAACTTATAAAAGGGGAGGGAATTATTGTTAACATCTTATTGGAGTAATTATCTGGACCCTACCCAAGAAGTTCCAGAATTAAGTATGTAATCTGGATGGATGAGTGGGTGGGTGGATGGATGGACCAACAGACAGACATCCTTAATGTACATCTACTAGTTGTTTTATGACCATTCAGAGTTTTGATGGCCTCACAAGTGCTTTATGACAAAGCAGTTCAGGCTGTTACAGAATGTCTTCTCCACTTCCCCAGTCACATAACTACATTTCTGGTGGTTGGCACTCAGTTTGCCTTTACAACCCTTTGCAGCATCCTGCAGCTCCATAAAGGTGATTTGCGACTTTTTTGCTGGTTTGCAGCAAAAAATGTCCATGTGGAACATTTACAATTGCAGTGACTTATGACCAGATTTCTAATTCCAATTGTGGTCATAAATTGAGGATTATCTATACATGCTTCATTGAACATTTCCTTTCTACCACTTTTAATCATCAATTTTTTTCAAGTTATCATCAAATGTTTTTAGAATTCTTCAGAAGTGAAATCCTGTCTAAAAATAATTTCTTTAAAGGAGTACAACAAATAGAAAGATAGAATCCTTGGATTTTGATACTTTTTCAGTGTTGTTATTCTAGTTAACACTGCAAGTTGCAATCCAGTGCAATGGGCCTCTCCCTAAGACATACAGGATTGCATAAATTTCTAAAAGAGAAATTCAAAACTAGCAAATGAAATTGGGGATGTCAGTGAGCTGTTAGATACGGGAAATTTTAAAGTGATGTAGCATGTGTTGTCATACTAAACGGGACATCTTGCTTACTGGAATAAAGAAATAATTCATAATAGTTTTTGCTGCACCCGTGCGTCAAAAATAAAAGGTGTAGGAGGGTAAAGTAAAAAAACAAAACAAAAACCAATCTCTTCCACAATAGAGAATCAAGAGTTTGGTCAAAATCCCTTGTTCTTTTAGATTCATATGTATGTAACAGTGACCGTACAAACAGCCAAATGGTGAAAACGAAGAAACTCCTGGGCATCCTGCTCTATTTAACATTTTCCATATCATACTAATTGTTCCTCAAGGCTGTGGATAAGGAAAGCACTGTGCTGCCCAGCCTTCTTTCAGACATAACTTACACTCCCCAAAAGACAAGCTAAAAATCTTGTTATTCGTACCAAGCATTTTGTTTATCTTTTATCTATTCACTATGCTTCTGCTTAGAGAGTGTCCTTATTTCTACACTACTACTCACTTGACCTGGACTTTTTGTCAGAGAATTAATATATACATTTTGTACAAGCTTATGAATTCTTCAAAATCTTGTCCAAAATCAAGCCTTGTCATATACCCTAGAGTAGATCTGCCTTATCTAAGCTGCAAATAATTGGATAACCACAAAAAAAATAATTCTGTACCTTTTTGGAGCTACATCACCTGAGCCACTGGAGTTGTGCTACCCAGATCTTGTAGCCCTTTGATGGCCCATGTGCCAGGTCCTTCATAATTCAGAGGAAATAATGGAAACCATAAAAACTGCTTAACAAAGATTAGCCATAGGTACTCTTCAATAAACAACTACACTTGAGCCCAGAATTATGGTCATAAGTTGTAGTTCTTAAAATGGCTTGCCCAGGGCAACCCTCCCTCCTGAGGCACCCTGTGCTCTCCTTCCCACACAGTTGGTCCTCACCCCTCACCATCATGCCTCTTATCTTTTACCAAGATAGAATGGGGAGATAGGCCAAGAGGTCCAGTGGACAGAATGGGGGAGGGGGGAGATAGATGGGTGGGGACAGCTGCAGGATCCCTATGGTCAGTTGTAAGGGCAGGCAGATTGCTAAGTACTCAAATTTTGTTCATGTGAGTGCAAGGTTACTACAGCAGCACAATTTTGTGTTCAGTTAACTCCCAACACCATAATAATCCCACATGGTTGCTGAATGAATGGCCATAAGTAATTAAAATCTATAGTGGCAGCATGGGTACAAATAATGTGTTGTAAGAATCTTTTTGACATGAAGCCTATACTGTGCAATTGATTGCTGAAGACTCCTAGATTATACAACTGGCAAATAATACCATTATTACTGCTATTACTGTTGTTTAAATAAACTTTCACAACAGGAAAGTGTAAGTATACATTTTGTCTTGCCCAGTCTTGTGGATTGTATTTAGAATGCTGTAGGTTAAATGTAACATAATCATTTAACAATGTATTAATCACTGAAGGGCACATAAAGGAGGTGGATGTTGGCTTTGGTGATAAATTTATATACAATGAAATTTACATTTCAATGAAAAAAATCCTATAGCAGATTATAGTGACAATATATTTCTGTGAGCTGTCAGTTTAATTTCTGTCATTAATAAAGATCAATCCCATGACGACTGCATCTTGAAAAAGGCAAACTGCTTGAACGAGATTTAAAATCTTTCCTTTTTATATTCATTACTAAAATCTAATTTCATACTGAAAATCTCCCTTCCCTAAAAATGAAATACAAAAAGAATCTTGTTTTTCAGTTATTATAAAGAAAAGTCATAGTGAGAAAAAAAGCAGATTACTACTTTATAGGGCCTGAATCAACACATGACAAATTCATTTTAATTAAATTTAGAGTTCATATATCACAATAAACCACAAACTGCAGTGGCTAAGTTTATAAAACAAGTTAAGTCAAAACTAAGCAAACTATATTACAGCTTTACTGTATAATGTGCAAGTTCTTTGTCTTTATCGGGCACAAGATTTAGTTTTCTTAATGACTAAATAAATATCTATTTACATATCTGGTTTTGGAAAATACAGTTATTAGGTATTACCAATTAATTTCAAAAATATCTAAATTGCTTTCATCTTGATTACCAAGGTATCAATAAGTACAATAGAGCATGTCAAACTTTGAATAACAATATTAAACTCAACAAAATTTAAATTATTAAGAATTACAGAAACAATGTTTGAAATGTCAGGACAAATGCATTGCTGTAATTTAGCATTAAAAATATTAGATTATCTTTAGGTAGAACATTCCCAAGTCAAGAAACCCATCAGAAAACAGCTCCCTCCCTGCACCCACAAAAGGATGGGTCATAAAGCTATATCATTCATTCAGGCAATACCATACTATATAGAATATGATTGGAGAAAATATTTGTAGCTTTAATGTCAGGGCAATAAAAACTCTACAGCATGGAGCACGGCTAACGAGGAAAACATCAGCATTATGAATTGCCTGACTCAGCTAATATAATTCAAGACTAAATTGAATATTGTGTTTAGCCATAAATGTTTACAACAATACAATTAAGCAACTGGATTGTTTTTTTAAAAAATTACTTCATATTTTAATTAACTTGCTTTTTTCCTACTTAGATGCAATTTTGGCAAGGGCTATGAGGGATGAATGGATGAAGAGGTCAAGTTTGAGGCATGAATGTTGAAATAGGGAGTTAGGCAGAGTTTTATGTTAATGTTATTCATCAGAAATGTCATTAGCACATTTTTGCACAAACATTACCTACATACATTGCAATAGATTGAAAGCTTCTATTTGTGAACACTCCTGGAATTTCATTATGCATTGTAAATAAGCAAAAATAGCTTATTTATAGGAAAATAGACTTTTTTTCAGAATTAGATTTAGAACCTGAAATGAATAGTTGAGCACACAATAGCTCAGAAGACCTGAGCATCCATTTAAAATAACATTTTTGTTTCGTTATTAAATTCAGAACAATTTTATACTAATTTCATTTGCAAGTCTCCCTCAAAATTTCTCTAGAGCATCCTTCTTGAGGATGGAAAGTTTTCATTAACTATCTTCACTAAATAATTGGGAAAACCTTATTGCAAATTACTCAGAATTCTATTAGAAAATCTTTGTATAGTATCAGTTTATAGACACATCAATGGAAAAATTAATGATCATTATTCTGCAACAATGTGTTTTATAATTAATGTTCTACAACAGTTTTTTAAAAATGAAACTTTATTCAATGGCTCAAATAGCAAATAAAAAGTTTGGTAAGGCATCCACCTATGACAATTATATGTGTCCATTGGCTTCATAACACCTTGGTTCCCATTACACAAATAGGATGGTAGTGGTTGAACTCCCTTGGTTAGTCAGCTAAAACAAATACACAATGAGGACCAATCTGCTTTAGCAGCCACATCAAGAACTAATTCTGCACATGATAACATCTATTGCAGGATGTACAAACAAAATTTCTTGATGAACAAATGTTCTCTAGTCACATCAATAAATCACTTAGCAATTACATACATATGCTGCCTATTTTGTTCAGATGTAGGCTTACAGATATATTTAAAAAGCATTTTGGAAGTCATCTTTTATATTGAAACCCCAAATTCCTAAAAGCCTCAGAGATGGAGGTTTATCTTTAGATCACTTACACGTTAGCAGTGTGGTGATATTCCTTACAATAAAGAACTGAAGACAATCTGTTTTTAATATATTAATGAGAATTTTGGAAGCATATAATCAGTATTTTGATATTGCAAAGGAAGATAGTTAACTGACTGATATAAACCAGAAGAGTACGTTTCAATTAAACATTATACAGTAAATGTTCTTAAACCTAGAATAGAGAAAAATAAACTCTAACAACTTACATATTTTTCAGAATGGAACCTTATTTGTGCTTTTGAAATCCATAGTGCTACCTTACCTGAGGAAAATATCCTTCACAAATAGGCAAACATAAAGTACTTACAAAAGTAAATGTCAGTATCTCTGAATTAATATTTCTAATTGAAATGTGCGCCACCCACTTCATTTTTAAATTTAATGTATCAGCTGACTTTTACTAAAGCAATTTTCACTAAAGCAAGGAAACACAGTACATTCTGGATAATTCAAGATCCAGAGTATGGCACATTTTTCTGATCAACTGTACTGGCTAGTTGGCTAGTAAAAATGCTCAAAAACTGCATTACAAGGTATTATTTCACAATGATGTATACATACAATTTACTGCATTGCAAGGAAGATATACTCTTAACTATGTTAAATTCTCAGTTTAAATTAAGGCATATTCAAATATTGTCATAAGTTTATACCATTAATCTAAGTCCATGTATAAATGATTCCAATAGAAGCAGAGAAGATAGTTTTTCTTCTCTAATTTGCATAATTTTTAACAGCAAAAAGGAAAGCTTATTTACTATATTTAGTTTTTATCACCACTGTAATTTTCAAGGCAGTAACGTATAAAGTAAAAATTTGATATAAAAGTATATGCTTTAAAGAAACATAAAAAGTAATGCTTTTTTATTCACAGTTCAAGAAACTGCCCATGGGGGAAAAGAATCCTCTACATTCAGAAGAACCATGGTAAAAGAAAACAAGTTATGTGGATTGAATTCTGCTTTTCTTGAAACTATTTTTTTCAATGAAGGTTTTCAGTGTTGTCCCAACCATGCTTTAAGTGGTATATTAGAATTCTCCAACTATTAAGAGCGATTTCCACCATAACAGCCTCCAAATAGCATGCTCTATGTTAATAGATTTTACTATGGTCGAAGTAGGAAAAGAGTTTGAAACTTTGATTATAAAATGCAACATCTTTCTCTGATCCTCTTGGCTAGACTTTTCCTTTTCTTTTTTCCATTCTTTTCTTTGCTGTCTTCCATCTTTCTTGCTCTGATTTCTCTCATTAAGTCAAAAAATACCTAGGAGAAATATCAGCATCAATACATTTGATTGAATGCTTAAATATAACGTACTTAATTTCATTTAACTGTTAATTAAGCCATGATGTATCTTTAATTCCAAATAATATACTGATACCTAGAAAATTATTTTTTGTTATATCTCAACAGCAAAAACAAAGTTCTTGCAAAATTGACAATAGATTAATGTAATAATTTACATTAAAATTTAACACATGAAAAATACAACTGAAGACTACAGGACTAGTCTTTCAAGTTAACAGTCAATAAACTTGCAAAGAACTCATTGGTCATCACATATACTTCAATCATTTTGTGCCATACTTTATAGAGCAAATTAATTTGCTGATTCAGTCTTTAGTATCGGACTGTTTTTAACAGAATTCTTTCTCACATGGTCACGTTTTTAATCTAAGCCACAGACCTTTGCTTGTAGAAACTATGCTCCTTTCTTCTTTTGCTCCTCCTTTCCCTAAATTTATTTTTTCCTTGTATTAAAAAGCTGCTAATGAGAAAAAACAGAAAATGGGCTGCTGCCACATGCTGCCAGAAAGAGAAAGGGCCATACTTCTCCATCTCCCACTTCCAATCTTCCCTTCTCTTCCATAGGAGTATAGGACAGAAATTGCTTTGCAACTAACTGCACAGCAAAGGACAATGAAGAGCAGAGTAACTCAGAAAGTCAGATGTGGGGAAAAAAGGGTGAGCCAAGCATGAGGAGAAAGAGAATGGACCATCTGCACCATTAGTTTTATTCTCTTCCATGCTAAGGTTGCTAATTATTTCCCAAACTCTGCTCTGGAAGGAAACAACTGCAGCAGAAAATAAAGCATGTAATATTGAAAAGTGAAATTACAGGTTTTCATTACTTCTACCCACTTTTTTTTAACCTATCTTTCAGATTTTAAATTTTCTAAACTGTACAGGGATTTTTTCTAGCCACTGTGGGAAATAATTATATTGGCAAATCTTATGTGAAGAGGATTATGCAAAATGGGAAATAGCTTTTACCTTGTCAACATTAGCTCGTGTTTTAGCAGATGTTTCCACATAGTTAACATTCCACTGATCAGCTCTAATTTTTGCTTCTTCTACGGAAACCTGTCTTCTATCTTCTAAATCCGATTTGTTGCCAACAAGCAAAAATGGTACATTTTCATCTTCCTTTACTCTTAAAATCTGCTCTCTAGAAAAGATAAAAAATCACACACTTTTAATCTATACACTCATGGATAATACAATTATTTATCTGTGATAACATTTTGAACTAAATATACAGTTGTAAATGTAAACAATTTGCCAAGCATGTAGATCATCATGTGACCACGGAGGTGGTAGTGCAATGTTTTGCCACAGCCAGAAGAGCTTTACGGAGTGTAAAGCATCCTTTCCGAAGCCATCCTAATTCCAAATTGTTGTTAAACAGTCATTTATCACCAGATCTGTGAAGTGATATAGCAGGTTACACATGGTTATCTGGAGCATTAGTCAGGTATTTCAGTTACATATAGCTTTCTTGTATGATTTTTATCAGTTGATGGATATTTATAGAATTACCATTAAAAAAGGCAAGGAACTTATGAGACAAAAATTACTATCAGTCAAAATATTAAAACATGCATTCAATTACCTGAAGTCAGCTGTAGCAGCAAAAGATTCAAGCTCTGTAATTGAAAATACACAGAGAAAACCTTCTCCGCTTCGAAAATAGTTATCACGAATTGCAGCATAATCTTCCTGTCCTGCTGTATCCAATATATCGATCTGAACTTCTTCTCCATCCAGGACCACTCTTTTTCTATAACTATCAGCTTTAGTAGGTTCATAATCTTCTACAAACTGTTAATAAAATAGTCAATTCCATTCTAAACAACAAAATTTTAGTAGTGATTTCAAAAACTATTACTTCTTGTCCAGCCATACCTTAACACTGGTGGAAGATTATATGGTATTTGTATAATGAAATGTATAAGGCCATTTATCTTATAGAAATGACTCAAAATGTGTACAAGTATTAAAAACTTGTCAGTTAAAAATAACCCATCACACAAGAGGTAGTATGTTCCAGTTCTAATAATTCAAACCACAACAGACCCAAACACCTGAGAAGGAGCCAGAGTCTTATAAAAGACCAATAGAGCCAAGGCAATCTGTGGGATGCTGTTCAACAAGGCAGGCAATGACAGAGAAAGCAGAACTCCCAAGTCAACAAAAGGAGTTTAATGGAAGAAACCTGGAGTTTTCCCATTCTATAAGATCTGGTAGGACAAATAAACAATTGGAGAAAGGCAATCTGATGAAGAGCTTGGCCTACATGCAAGGCTTTAAGATGACAACCAGCACCTTGAATTTCATTCAGAAGCCTACAAGGAGCCAGTGCAGCTTGCAGAGCAGCTGTATTATTAGGCTTAGCGAGAGAAGCCAAAAACTGCCTGCATCGTTGTATTCTGGACCAGTGGCAGCTTCAAACACTCTTGAAAGGCAGCTTCATAGTGCATTACAATAACCCAAATGGGGATTATTAAGACATGAGCCACAGTTGTAAGATCTCTCAGTCCAGGAACAGGCACAAGTAGTGCACAAGATGGACTTGCAAAAAGATCTGTTAGCCATAGCTGCACCTGTTCCTTAAGCAGATGCCATGAAATGGGAATACTCCCAAGTAATGCACAAATTCTGACTAGGAAACTGCACTCCAAGGCATTGTTAGAGATGGAAAATCTCTTGAGTGGGAAGGGGAGGACTTAAAACCCTCAGCCAGTCTTAAACCAAATCCTGTATAGTTGCCTTATGCAAAAAAAAGTTTTTAATCGCAATATTTTCTGTTTAAACCTAGCAGTGGAAACAAGATACCAATTTTGTTTTAAATTTTGACTCTTCCAAATATAACACACACCCCTCAGCTATTTTTAATTATTTATCAAGTAATTTTCTCTGATTGTATCTGAACTGCTTCAATCACTGATATAACTGAGTGTAATATATTAAGTACTGCTGACTAATGTATGTAATGTTTTGTAATATTGTTTGTTGCTTTCACAAATACCTTGAAAATATATATAGAAATTTAAAAACATTTTTAATTCTTACCTCATCATACATGAATTGTAAAGTCAATGCAGATTTTCCTACTCCCCCACTGCCTACCATAATTACTTTATGCAGAGCCAAAGAATTTTGACTTTTAGGCTTATTTGTTGCCATTTTTACCTGCAGATATTTCACACAAAGGTAAGGCCTAGAACAAGAAAAATGATTTGCATTAATAAGGATTTAAACTATTCAGTTTTTTATTCTGTTCAACAACTCAGAGTGACAGTTATAAAAGAACTACATATGGACTTCCAAATTAGTAAATTAGTAAAATGATAAATGCTGTACACACAAGCAAATTAAACACTTTCCTGAAGAACTGTTGCTTTGTATTAGTGAATTTTAACTCCTAAATGTATAAATAACACAACTAAATAACCCTCAAAGGAATTGAATAAGTAGAGAATATTGAGTGTGCACTTTCAAATAAGTCATCTGGGTGAATACCTGAAAAGTCCCTCCAATTTTCAGAAGTGATTTACCTTTGCCTTTTTAGGCTGACAGGGACTGGCCCAGTCACCCAGCTTGCTTTGCACTTAAGACAGAAGTAACTCAGGATCCCCTAGTTTCTAGCTTGGTGCCTTAACGTCTATTCCACACTGGCTCTCAAGTGGTGAACAGGTCTAGCAATGTGTATAAGCATCCATCATAACCAATAACAGAACCTTATTTAAGGGCAGCATATGTAACAGAAGAAAGCTGCTGACTTCAGAAATCTGAAGAGTGTCCCAGAACGATTTGCTTAGCGCTTCATCTCAACAGAGCCAGATAAGATTTTCTCTTTATTGGAATTGCCACCCCTTCCCAGTTAAGGCCAATCACAGGTCTGTCTGGACTCAATAAATATGATGGAGTTCCAGGTAGGCCCGGCATATCCAGCTTTGAATAAGTTTAGCACTGCAGGGAAAAAACGAGCGCCCTACACGGAAAAGCTTCCATCACTTTTTTTCAGTGATACACCTCAGTATAACGAAGAGCAAAGCAGCCCTGAAGCTGCTTTAACTAACCAACCAGCTACCCGCCCACACAAGCAGCGTGGCGCGCCCATTGCGTTCAAGGCATGGGAAAAGGGAGCGCCACGGCGGCCCGTTCAGGAGGGAAAAGCAAGGACAAGCCAGCAGGAAAAGAAAGGCAGGAGCTCCGGAAAAGGAAAAGCTCTTCCTAAAGCAAGGGCTCCGCCGTCGGCCTCCAAAGGCATTCCACGCCACTATTGCCCTAGGCCCCCTTCTTCCCGTAAAACTGCCCTGGGCTTGGAAGCGTCCTCCCATTCCCCATTCAGAAGCTGAAAGGCTCAGCAGGTCGCACCCGCCTCCAACTGACCGCGGTGGGGAAGGAAGCACATACTTACCTGCAAGGGATGGGTCAGGCCCACCTAAGGTAGGAGAAGGAATCAGGAGAAGGAAGCTTGTAGAGGCTGTCTCCGCTTGTCTCTTCAGCTCCAGACCCGCTAGGGCGAGACCGGGGCGGCTGGATTAAGAGCGACACAGACCACAACCGCTTGCTTGGCAGACGCGTCTCATCAGCTAGTCGACTCCTCCTTCAAAGGAGAAAGATAAGGGGGAAGGGAGGTGGGCGGGGCCTGAAATGGGCTTCATGTGCTTTCCGAAGGGAGAGGAGGAGGAGGATCAAGGGTGCGAATGTAGAAGGGCGTGGTGGTGCGCGAAGACCACCAAATGCTTTTTAAATTAAGAGGCCTCCATTGGTTATACATCCTGAGGACATGGTGATGTCATTCTTTCTCACTTATCTCTATGGTGAATGCCCTATACTCTACAGAAATTTCGGAGCCGAGGACTCTTCGATGTGATTGTTCTCACCTGGGATTGAGCAAAAGGCTAAATTAGAAAGCGAATAACTCCCTTCCTATCTTAAAAGCAAAATCACTAGCAACTAGTTCAATTTAAAATTAATAAAGATTTCACTAAAGGCTCATTCTCGCAGCTAACCTCTCCTGTCCCTGACGCGAGGACAACCAGTGTCAGAATGTAAAGTCAAATGTCACCATCATACTTTACACCACTCTCCCTGAATACTTTGCTGGGAGTTTCAGGAATACTATTTTGCCAATTTTCTGTCACAATTTGACTTCTGCTGAAATTATTTATAGCATGACTTTCCTGTGCAGTATGGTGACTACTAAAAACTAATGCTGGTGCCTTCAATTGTTCTATCACTGGGCTTTTAGATAACTTCCTTTCCCAATCCCAGTCCATACACTCATTCTGCTTTTATCTAGGCAAGAGTCAGGTTAAGGAATCATTTCTAGAGAGGTCTTTTTATTACTATTTCTTTAAAAAAAAAATATTCAGGTTGACTGGTAGAAAACAAATTCCACAGAAACATTACACATTTATTTCATTTCATTGATGCTGACAATTCATATTCTATTGCTCTTCCAATTACTATTCATTTCCAGGACCATGTTTATGATACAGCATAGTTTAAAGGGGGTCAGCAATCTTATTCAGTGTAGGGGTCAGAGACTTGCAGCTGCCATAGTGTTTTGAAAGAAGAGAAAAGAAAATTCTCATTGATGAGTGAAAGTAAATTAGGAAAAAAGGAAGGGTGTTTCATGTGTTTTAGCTTTTAAAAGCTATATGGATTATAAGAAGAAATTTATTGCGTTTAATTTGTCCCTCAACATGGCACATGATGAATAAATGATGAATAAAATTCAATTATAAGGGATGTAAATTTAGGAAAGGACACAGAGGTTTCGAAAGAGGTCAGGTGTCTTCCAGGTGCTACTGCCAGTAGGGACAAGAAGCGTATTTTTAAAATAGTCAAGAATGCTAGCAAGGACTGTAATGTAGATGCTATTGTACATCTTGGCACTAACGATCCTTCCCGAAAAGATGTACTCTCTGTGCAGAATGATTTCCAGAGCTTGGGGCAGGAACTTAGCAGGTTAGGCTGTAGGCTTACTTTTTCAGAGGTTTTACCAGTGTATAAGGAACAAAATGGAAAAGGCCAGTGCATAGCAGAATTCAATATGTGGCTAAAGGAGTGGTGTAAAGGGGAAGGCTTTAGTTATATTAGTCACGATGTCTGTAGATGGTCCAGTGAAAAAATGTACAAAAGAGATGGTTTGCATCCATCAAAGAAAGGGACTGAGTTACTTGGCAATAAACTCACAGATTTTCTGAAGGAATATTAAAACTAAACAACGGGGACAGTAAGTTAATTGATACAGAACATCCCTGTCCCCAGCAATCAAAAAATTATAGGGTTAGCAGTGCATGTAACATAGATGTGTGTGTGGACAAGAATATCAACCTTGCTGTCAAGCAAAATCAAGCTTTTAATAGCGAGTGCCACACAAAGTGCACTAACCAAACAGGTGGTAAGAAAATAGGAAATTCAGGCACCACACAGGTTATGTAGAAAGTAAACAAAGGGTCAGTCATATACTCAAATGTCTATACACCAATGCACAGAGTATGAACAGTAAACAGAGTGAACTAGAAGTTCACATAAATGAGAGCAGATAATATATTATTGCCATTACGGAAACATGGTGGGATGAAACCCACAAATGGAACACACAGCTAGAGGGATTTAAATTATTTAAAAGAAACAGAACAAATAAAAGAGGAGGTGCTCTCTATATAAGAAATAACTACATCTCTACAGAAATAGAGCACAACAATGATGAAAACTGTCTTGAATGCATTTGGGTCAATATAAAAGAGGGGAAAATGACATTGCCATAGGTGTATATTATAGGCCACCCAACCAAACAGAGGAAATAGATGAACTTTTTGCTAGTCAGCTAACTAAGGTATGTAGGAAACACATCACAATAGTAATGGGAACTTTAATTACCCTAACATCAACTGGGAGACAAACTCTGCACCAAGTGGAAGATCAAACAGATTCCTGACAAACCTAGTAGACTTTGTCTCCCAAAAAGTAGAGAAGGGAACTAGGGGATTAGCCATATTGGATCTAATCCTCACTAACAGAGATGAAATGATAGGTGTTGAAGCCACAGGAACCTTGGGGGGAAGTGATCATGCAATATTGGAATTCAACGTTATGGAAGCACAAGCAATAGAACACAGTAAAAGTAGAGTCTTGGACTTTAAGAGAGCTAATTTCAATAAATTTAGAGCTAATTTCAATAAACTTGGGAAGGATTCCTTGGGAAGGATTCCAATGAATCAGCAAACACCTAGAGGCAAACAAAGTCATTATTAAAAGCCAACATGGGTTTGTCAAAAACAGATCATGCCAGATAAATCTTATTGCATTCTTTGACCAAGTGACAAAATTAGTGGACCAGAGGAATGCTGTGGATATAATTTACTTGGACTTCAGTAAGGCATTTGATAAAGTAGATCACAACCTACTACTTGATAAGATACAAAAATGTGGGTTAGACAGCATCACCACCAGAGGGATTCGTAGCTGGCTGACCGGCTGTACTCAGCGTGTGGTCCTCAATGGAACCGCATCTACATGGAGGGAAGTGTGTAGTGGGATGCCCCGGGGCTCTGTTTTAGGCCCAGTGCTCTTCAACAACTTCATCAATGATTTGGACGAGGGGATAGGTGGGGAAATCATCAAATTTGCAGATGACACCAATAGCCAACACTCCAGAAGACAGGCTTAAGATACAGGAGGACCTGGACAGACTTGAACACTGGGCACTATCTAACAAAATGAAATTCAATGGTGAAAAAAGTAAGGTTCTACATTTAGGCAAGAAAAACCAAATGTACAGGTATAGTATAGGGGGTACCTTGCTCAATAGTAGCAACTGTGAGAAGGATCTCAGAGTCCTAGTGGACAATCACTTAGGTATGAGCCAGCAGTGTGGTGCAGCTGCCAAAAAAGCCAACACAGTGTTAGGCTGCATTAACAGGGATAGAATCAAGATCACGTGAAGTATTACAATGCCTTGGTAAGGCCACACTTGGAATACTGCATCCAGTTTTGGTCACCACGATGTAAAAAAGATGTTGAGACTCTAGAAAGAGTATAGAGAAGAGCAACAAAGATGATCAGGAGACTGGAGGGTAAAACATGTAAGGAATGGTTGCTGGAATTGGGTATGTCTAGTAGTTTAATTAAGAGAAGACCGAGGAGGGACATGATAGCAGTGTTCCAATATCTCGGGCTGCCACAAAGAAGAGGGAGTCAAGCTATTCTCCAAAGGCAGGACAAAAAGCAACGGATGGAAACTAATCAAGGAGAGAAGCAACCTAGAACTAAGGAAAAACTTCCTGATAATTAGAACAATTAACCAGTGGAACAACCTGCCTCCAGAAGCGGTAAATGCTCCAACACTGGAAGTTTTTAAGAAGAGACTGGACAGCCATTTGTCTGAAATGGTGTAGGGTTTCCTGCCTGAGCAGGGGGTTGGACTAGATGACCTCCAAGGTTATAACTATTATTATTATTATTAAAATGGAAAAGAAAATATATTTAGAGCCTCTGAGGGCTGGTATAGTCTATCTGAAAAAAAATTAAACAGTTTTGGCTATAGAAGCAGTTCAAGCATAATATATGCATAGTTTTTCTTCTTCCCAGCTTTATAATTTTTAATTTTGGAAAATTATTGGGAAATTAATTAATATTTTTTGTAGTTGAATTGTATAATTGTCTTTATCTAAACAGAGAATGCAATAAGAGTGTGCAACAATTCTAATGAGTCCAACGAATTCTAATGAGGGAAACTTTTAGAACTAGCAACAGAAGTCATAGAGCATGAATGTAAGTGGGATCTGTCATGAACTGACTGTAATAAAAAAAGTGGCCATAGGATTTTGTTCACAGCTGTTCAAACTATTGCTGATAGTTTACTATATACCACAACATAGGGAGGAAAACAAAGCAATCACAGTTCCTCTACCTACTAATGGCTGCTGCTTAAGGAGTAACGTGACCATTAAGCAAGAAAGTTGTGTGTTTATCCTGCATTCACAGTTTAAGGAAACAGAGCAGGGCTATAATACACTAAGAAGTTGCTGAAGGTGTTTAGTATTTTCAGGATGGAGCACAACTATGACCATAATTTTAAATTTGGTATAGCAATAATGATGTCTATTTTGTATGTTAAAGTTAAATGTTTGTTAATCTGCAATTTATTATTTGAAGACTTGAAACTCATATGAGGAAAAATATGAAGGGATATTAAAATATGTCAGGGATAGAATGCAGACCATGTTATTTTGAGGAATGATATATTTTTTATTTCTCTTTCATAAGAAAAGTCTAGAAGTTTACAAGTCATTCTGAGCTACCTCCTTGGGTTTTTCACTCTTACTTACTAAATAAAGGAGAAGGTGAGAGAATTTTCATATAGTTTCAAAGGTTTTCTCACTGTGAAAGTCTTAGACTTTCAATTCCCTTACCATAATTCTGTGCCATTCAATCAAATCAGGTCTTGCAGGCTCCTGATCACATGGTGCCAGAAAGATCCATTTGGATTGTTTTTGTTGAGAGCTTCTACATGGAACCTAGCAATGGGTACTGTGGAAACTGGCCATTCTTGGGGTACCTCGACTGTCATTATGCTGAAGCTGCTGGCAGCTTATAAGAGATGTTGGGATATCATCTCGCTTGGTATATATGGCTTTTTTTGTTATGCTCAAATTAATAATAAAGCTTAATTCCTTTATTTACTGGGGTGTTTCTGGATTCAGAAGAACCAATTGCTTAGGCTTCTGATCATTACCCTGACATTTGGTAGAACACACATTTATATAAATAGGAAAGTAATCATTCACAGGGATAAAATTTAGAGTCTTAAACATCCCCAGCTATGAAGCATACCCACAGCTCCTAATTCCCCAGTTAGATCGTTGTCCATTCAAACCAATCATAACCTGCAGTGAACAGCTTGAACTACAGGGCACGTGAGGAAGTGCAGAATATTGACACTTTTGCCTAGCAAAATAGACATCCATTTCCATACCTCATAAAATCTGGAATATTAGAGATGCTATCAAAGGATAAGGCCTATGAACTGATTTATCTTAAAAGCTTAGTATAGGTTTGTGTAATCTGATTATTTCAGTGTTTGTTTTTTTAAACTGTGGTTTTTTTTATAAGAGAATATTGAAATGAAATTTCCATGGCAGAGAAACTAATATGTTCAGCTTGCTACAATGTTCTTTTGTAGGAAAAATCCCATTGAACTTTGTAAGATTTATTTCTCAATAAACCTACAACCAGTGATTGTGCTACTGGATTATGTAGTTGGCTTACATGGTATATTTTGAATGTCTTTGTTTCCCATTTTAACACACACACCCCGCTGCTGCACAAACATGTGCAGACAAGAATAGCTGGATTTTTAAACAGTGCAAGAAACACATAGTGTACAATTCTGGGAGCATGTAACTTTGAGGACCAAGTTCCTATTACTGGAATGCACAATCGTTTCAGATCCTACACTTGCCCCAGAGAGGAAATGCCATGTGGTGGTAATGGCTCACTCACTGCTGGGAAAAGCAGAGTCAACAATTGGTAGTCCAGACATATCTAGGAAAGCGTGTTATCTCCAGGTGTAAACATCTGGGATACGATGCAGAGGATAACCCATCTTATCAAACCTATCCCTTTCTTCTACTTCCTGTTGGAACAAATGATACTACCAAAGAAGCCTGGAAATATATTGAAAGACTATAATGAGCAAAGCAGGAACACATTTTAGACCATACAATTGTGCTTTTGTTCATACTTTCAGCTGAAGGTTATGATTTGAGGGAGGAATAAAGGATTCTGGGGGTGAACCGTTGACTCAAGCAGTGGTGTCAAAAATGATGAGAGGAAGAGTTCCATGGATAAAAATCCTAAAGAAAAAACAATTTAGAATATTGCTTTACTGTAATAATGGCATGGGATCAGGTTCAGAATGAGTTGAGACTTGAAACAAATGCCAAAAAAACCACAAAAATTCTTCGTGTGTATGTGGAATAAGAAGAAAGTAAAGGAAATAGTGAGCCAGCTGGTTGGAGAAACTGGCAAAATGATAACAGAAAATAGAAGGCTAAATTGTTTACTTTCTATTTTTCAAAAATACTCCAATAAAAAAAGTAAGTCCAACCTGCCAGAAACTGCACTGTGGGATGCAGAAAAGACATGCAGGGCAAATTAAGAAAGAAGTAAGGAGAGACCATCTAACTGTTTTGAATGAATGAATTCAAGTTGCAGATGCTAGATTGTTACGGTATATTCCAGGATGTTAAAACAACTGGCCGATGTGAACTCAGAACTATTAATTCCAAACTTTGAGAATGTCTAAAGAGGAAAATGCCAGAAGATTGGAGAAAAGTGAATGCTGTTTTAATTCTTTTTAAAAGGAAAAAAATCATGCTTACTATCCTGATCCTGTAGAATTGTCAGATAAATTCCACAAATTGAGAAATAACACAAGCTTTATCTCCTTGCACAGAAACAAATCCTGGAGAATTTGCACAGGATACATTGCTACAATTGGGGAATAAAAGCTTACACTAACATGTAGTGTGCAGCATTAAAACTGTAACCTGCCAGATGGCATCACAGCCCCATTAGTAAGCTATAAATCAGTACTATGTGCAGATGTACATAGCTGCAGTTCAGTAGTCTGCTTATCTTGATCAGTCAATAGTCATCTATATAACCTATAACCTCCTCATGTTTGAGGACCAGGAGACCTGTAGAAATCACCTTTGACTCTCTTGAATTATAGGCCAGGGTTCTCATAGCCCTCCCTTTCTATGTTTCCCAAAACACAAGAGCAACTGAAGAGGAAGCAAGGCAACTCCTGTCCAATAGAGTTACCATGTGGCTCAGATGGAAAATAAACTACAACATCACTTTCACCTCATCAAATCACTGGCATACACAAGTCCTAGAAGTCATGTGGTGTATGAATTCCCAATCCCTAAAGCATCTTTGGAATGAATACTGTCATACTGACACGACTATGTTATGTGATAGAACACTTTGTACAAAAGAGTCCACAGCGATAACTACTCACTAATCTTCTGAAAGGGACTCTCATACAATACAATGGACACATCTGGAAATCTGAAATGAAGGATGGCGTTTTGAGCAGGGACATTGAACTCATATTCTATGTTGATATCAAGTGTCAAACATACAGTATAGATAAATGAAAAATCAGTTGTCTTCTCAATCAGGTGCAGCATCATGTGACTGCTGATATACGGTTGAGTGGATTTGACCTTTCTTCTCCATCCTGTTTTCTTTATACACACACAGAAACAATAAAACAGGAGTAATAAATGCCAGTTTGGGGAGGAGTGCATTAAATTTGCTATTACATATGCATTTATTTCTACGTAACTCCACCTAGTTAAGTATCAGGAAAAAATCAGGGAAGCAATAGAAAACTCAGTGGAAATGTTGACTCAGTATACAGCTACTATAAAAAAAATAAACTCTTTGATCATTATAAAAAGAATCATTTCATGGATAAGAAGAAAAAAACCTTGCAATATCATAAAGCTTTTATAAAAATTATGATTTGTCTGTACTTAGAATTCTATGTATGGTCAAATTAATATACCTCAGAAATGATATTATGGATCTGAAAAAGGTGCAGAAAAGGAAAGCCAAAATTATCTAAAGAATTGAGCAAACCACTCATTGAAAGAATTACCAACATTCAAACACTACTAAATCATAAAATGATTCATTTGTTAAAATTTTGGTTGGTTAATTTAGTATAAATTGTGATGCCAGTGAATATGGCTTGTATTACTAAGGCTATATTTGTTTATGAATCAAATTACTATGACTTTCCAGCAAACCATGTTTGAAACCAATTGTATATCACTGATTGATATGAATTACTGAAAAATTAAGTTCTAAGTAAAGTAGAATTATCAGGAACCATGGATCCGCACACTATAAACTAGAATTACGATAAATTCTCTCCATACTATTAAAAGACATTTTCTATTAAAGAAAAGAAAAGCAGAGCTTTCTCAAAAAAGCTTCTTCCAAAAAAGGTTTTAAAAAAATTAAATCTGAAAGATAATACTATATCCAGAATTACAGAATACTATATTCAGAATCACAGGGACCACAAAAAATATCTAATCCAACTGTCTACAATATCAGCAGAATTAAGTGTTCATCTTTACTTGTTCAGGACTTTACCAACTTTGATGTCTATTAAGTAAAACAATGACATAAAGACTCTAATTAGGATCACAATCCAAATTTTTTAATAAATATGAAAATTATATATTGTTCTCTGGTGATCAGAATCATGCATATTCCCTGCGACACTGTATGGTAGAGAAAATTGGACGTGAAGAAGAAGAAGAACATTGATGTTTTGAATTCTGGTGTTGGGAATACTCCTGAGAATACCATGGACAACCAAGAAAACAAACAAATCAACCCATATTCTCACCAGGTTCAAATTAAGCTACTTTGGACACATTATGCAAAGAGTTAGCTGTCTGAAGAAGGCTCTAATGCTGGGGATGGAGGAAGGAAAGAGAAGAAGAGGACAATCAATAGTAAAGTTACAGTAGTGATCAATGAATCTCAGGTGATACTGGGTACAAGCAGCAAACCCAGAATGCTTGCACATGCTATGCAAAATAAATTAAAGGTTTAAAACAGATTCTTGGCTAAAACATTTACCTGTTCCTCAGAAACAGCCTGGATCTTGAGGCCATATTTCTTTCCCCCAAATATCCATAATTCCAGCTATTAGAGTTGTTGGGAGATAATACTATATATTCTCTCATTTTCCCAGCTTCAGATATAATAATTTGGCTTTTCATGGCAAAAGTCATGCCTTTCTCAGTGTTTATTCCAGTGGTGGGATTCAGCCAGTTTGCACCAGTTCAGCAGAACCAGTAGCTAATTTTTTGTTTCCTAGGCCAGAATGGACTTCCGGAAGGGGCATCCACACAGAGAACCTGTTGTTCACATATTTGAATGCCACCACTGACTTATTCTGCATGAAAAAGAAAAATGTATTCCCAATAATCAGTTTGATGAATGTAGTCTAGCATCATAATATGTTAGTCCTAAGTCACATGGCATCCTTTCCCCCAGCTTTTTCAATCTGGATAGCAATCTAAATCATTGACTAAATTCTATTTCAGATACTTGGGAAGTGACGTAGAAATCTGGAATAACAGAGTTGGGATCTGAAGGAATGTTCATAAGTGACCCATAGTTAAAACCCAGATTTTCCTGAGTTTTCTTCTTCCTTCACTTTTTATAATCCCTTCTACTCTTTGCATACTTGTCCCCATCTGTATGACAAAGTCGCGCGGATCCGAGAAGGCTTAGACTCTGACTGGTTGGCCCAGGGGGAGGAGACGGGAGCAGGTCTTGAGACGGTTGTATGGGAGGAGTTTGACTCTGTTGCTCCTGAAGATGTGGACAGGGTCTTGGGGAGGCTGAATGCAACCACATGTTTATTAGATCCGTGTCCCTCCTGGCTGGTACT
>NW_015386498.1:24014-31411 GCF_001527695.2 Protobothrops mucrosquamatus | reverse complement strand
CTCACCAAGGAGGCGCTCACCAGGATGGGGGCCAGCGCACGGCGAGAAACGCTCGAACAGTTCCTCCTGGCGCAACACAACACACCCTGCGCCGCCACCGGCCGGAGCCCAACGGAGATGTTGATGGGTCGCCGACTGAGGTCACCCCTGGATCGCCTCCATCCCAGCTACCAAACGGACATGCCACCGGAATCCAGGAAGGTAACTCGGGGCTTTACGGAGGGAGGTTTAGTGTATGCCCTAAATCACGCGGGGGAGCCGAAGTGGGTGAAAGCGACCATCATCTCTATCGCCGGGCCCCGATCCTACGAAGTTCGCGTGGAGGACAACCGGGTTTGGCAGCGCCACCTTGATCAACTGAGGGGCCGAATCGGGGTCACTGGGTTACGCCAAGAAAGCGCGGCCGACCACGCGGGCGGAGCCAGAGACAACGGCGGGGACGAGTATTGGCCATTGGTTCCACCCGTCAGTCAACCACCTCGAGAAGCGAGACCCATTGCAGCAGCCCAAGGACAACCACGCAGAGGGGAGAATACCGAGGCAAGAGCAGAACCGAGTCACACGGTTCCCCGCCGATCAGCGCGAGGGCATCGGCCTCCCACATATCTGAAGGACTATGTAACCACTATTCACCAAGGACGATAGCAAGAACTTTGAGGGGAGGGGTGTTGTGTTCTTTGTATTTCCCCCCCCCTTAATCCCCTATGCATATCCTGATCACCCATTAAGGGTGATTGCCCTTCACCATTGATCGCCCATTAAGGGTGATTGCCCTTCTCCATCTGCATACAGTTTCATGCCCGTTGCTGGTTGGCTAACTAGCAACAGGGTCTTGCCAGCCAATGGAATTGTGTGATTTCAAGCCAGGGGAATCCCATAAAAGAGGGCTCCCCTGGCCCAGAGAGCCAGTCCGGATTTACTTGATGCCTTGCCAATAAACCGAGAGCTGACTGTCACTCGACTCGTGTCTTACTGCCTGCGCGATCCAACACTTTTTAATATATTTTGTTAGTCAGAAAATGTGATAGTATGGCTTGATAATTTTGCTATGGTTCCCAAATTCCCAATCAGCACGGTCTCCTTCCATACTACTTCTTAGCCTTACTTGACTCTGAAAGTCTGGTTGTTAGGAATGGAGCTTTTAAGAACAGCAGGGAAAGGGAATCAGACATTACTTTTTCTCCTCTGAGACCAGTGACCACCTTCCATTCTTAAAGACATTGCCTAGAGTACAATGAATCTATTTTCATCCCTGTTGTTTTGCTTTCCTGTATTCTGTGGTTCCAAAATGTCTTTATGTTTACCTCCCAAAATCTGCAGTTATTTGGGTAGCTTCTAGAAGTTCACATTGTTGTTTACACAAAAACAGAAAGTGCTGCTACCTTAAGCATTTTATCTGTACTATTAAGTGAAAATGCTTCTTCTACCTGCAGAAAACAGCAGATGTCTACATTTATCTTTTAGCAAGGTCATTGCTGCAGTTAATTGGGGATTGTGATTTATGACACATTATTGGGGTGGGAAGTTGAACTTTGTAACATTGTAACCTTTGGGGGGGAAAATCAGTCTTGGGTTCACCTTTGATGTGCTGATACTATATAGCCACCAAATAAATATGTTCTTTAAGGAAACCTTTTTGCCTTGGAGTTCTTTTTACTGGCCTTATCCATCAAATCATGACATACTAATTATTTATACATCCTTCTAAATTTCTGAACTATTAAACTGCCACTATGATAATAAAAGACACTTACCTACTAATGAACATATTAATTATATCAGTTCTCACACTTAGAACCATTGCAGTATTCCCACAGTGACCTGATCAGACTTCGGGTGCTTGGCAACCAGCATGAATTTATGAGGGTCACAGCATCCTGGGGTCCTGGGATTGTCATCTGTAATCTTTCCAGGGAGCTTCTGACAGGCCAAGTCAATGGGAGAAGCTAGATTTGCTTAATGACCACATGGTTCACTTAACTGTAGTGATTCGCTTAACAACTGTGGCAAAAAGTTGGGACACAACTCACGTAACAACTGCCTTGCTTATCTTAGGGAATTATGAGCTGAATTATGTGATAAGTCGAGGACTATGCATACTCTGATCCACTGAGCTTTATGGTGCTTATTTTCATGTAATTTTGAAGCATATAAGATTGCAGCCAAACATTTATTTGTAACTTTCTCCCCCAATTCTCATATTTCTAATAAAACAGTTTCCGTTGGTTTTTTCAAATATTGTTTCTATTATATATTTGTTTGAATTGGGTTTTCTAAAATGTTTGACTTCACCTTCTATAGCCACAAACAGAAAGCTAAGTATAAATAACTGCTATTTTCCTTATTGCACTGCACATAGTAAATTTTAAGTAGCACATTCTAATTTTAAACCAATGATGAATTTTTAATGGCAACACTTCCACCTCCACAACAGGTCTTTTAGGATTCTGAAGCTAGAAGATAATTAACATTTTAATAAGGCCTGAACATGTACAGTATTACAGTATATCCAGAAATAAATCTCATTAAACCCAAAGGGACTTCTTCTCAGATCAGTTTGCATAAAATTGCATTCTAGATCACTTTAGTGTTCTGTTACACTAATTATATAAATACCTAACATGCAGAAAAGAATTGGGCTACAATATGAAGGAAATAAGTCCCATTTTTAAGTACTGGTACTGTTCTTTTACTCTAAGAAAATTAATACAAATTAATGAAATTTGCAAGAGTAATATCACATCCAGCAATGCTTTCAGTACTTTTTGTGAGTTGCCCACCTTGTTGAGGGCTATATTACTCTGCTTTAGAAGTATCCCTAGAGCCACCATAGAAAATATATATTGGCATTGTGGCAGAATTTGAGAATTCTTTGACTCACATGATTTGGTCATATTTGCTTGTAGCTCTTTTTTTGTTACAAGTCTTTGTGTTTTTGTTTTAAATCAAAATTCATTTATTTTAAATCATTTAAGGCAGTGCTCCCCAAAGATTTTCCTTCATTACTCAAAACCACTTGGGTAATCTGAATAAAACACTTAAGAAAATTGAAATGTCCCTGTTATGTTTGTGTAATGGCTTTGTATATTGTTACTCAAAGAAAAATCACATTTACCCAATTACACAATTTCCCACATAAGACATGCCTCTCAAATATCAAGTATTTGGTTACAGCGGAAGAGCAGCCTTCTGTAATATGCAGAAATAAAACAATATTTATATCTCTTCTCCAGTATTTAAATTTTATGCTGTTTTCTCCGTCCTTTTGAGTCAACAGATATATAGCCATTCTCTTCATCACTATGAAACTGAAAGAAACCTGCTTAACACTGATGTAATGGTTTATCTTGTCTAGTAATTGTTGGTTCCTTCATCTGTTTCATTAGTTACATCTTCAATAGTACAATTAAGCCATTCTTAATACCACAGAAAATTTGCTGCATAATAAGTATATGCACATCCACACCCATATATCTTTATCATTATTATCATCTAATCTATTAATAACTTTACAAAGGATATATGATGCAAGAAAGATACTCTGAAATAGGCATAGATATGATGGCCATACTTGTCATCATCTTATTGAAGAAGTTGTCTCATTTCCTGGAATTGCACATCAATTGCAATCTCAGAAAACGAATCTTTTAATTAAAGAGAAGGTCAGAGGATGCAACAAGCTGTTTCCAAACAGTCATTGTATTTTGCTTGGATTTGGAACCCCCTATGTGTCAGTCCAACAAAGTGATTCAAACTAGGAACAGAGTTCAGGGAAATCTAAAACTACTTTTATTAAAATGAACTATTGTAAAAGAATCTTGTAAATCTGATTATGTTCCATCCCCATTTTATATTCTTGTGAAACTAAAGATGTGTCTGTTTGAGTTAACAGATTAACAGAGTTAGAAGGGACCTTGGAGGTCTTCTAGTCCAATCCCTGCTCAAGCAGGAGACTCTATAACAGAGGTGTCAAACTGCCGGCCCGTGGGCAAGTTTCATCATACCGAAGCCATGTCCACCCCATTGCTGGCAATGCAAAAAGAGTCGCGATATATCGCGTCACATCACATGATGTGGCGAGTTTGACACCCGTGCTCTATAACATTCTGGAGAAATGGCAGTCCAATTTCTTCTTAAAAACCTCCAGTGATGGGGCATCCACAACTTCTAAAGGCAAGCAGTTTCACTGGTTAATTATTCTCACTGTCAGAAAATTTCTCCTTAGTTCTAAGTTGGTTCTACCCTTGATTAGTTTCTATCCATTGTTCTTGTTTTGCCTTCTGGTGCTTTGGTAAGTAAGTTGACCCCCTTCTTCTTTGTGGCAACCCCTCAAATATTGAAACACTGCTACCATGTCACCCCTAGTCCTTCTTTTCATTAGACTAGATATACCCAATTCCTGTAACCATTCTTCGTATGTCCAGCCCTCTTCATATGTTGCTCTTCTCTACACTCTTCCCAGAGTCTCAACATCTTTTTTATATTGTGGCAATCAAAACTGGATGCAATATTAGTGTATAGGCATTTGAGTCCTTTATGGTTGACCCTGGGTATACTTTCAAATCTCCTGCTTTATATCTGAGATTTTCTTTCTTCCTATTATTCTTCATTTCCTTATTTCAGTTGTTCCAGGTTACTTGAGGAACTGTCTCACCCCTTTAGATAGGTCCACCCCACCCATGCAGCAGAGGAAGCATGCTGTGGATCCCATCAGTCAAGGATAAGAGTCTATTCTGCCCTTTGGAACATCTTGCTCCCTGAGATAAGATTGGGTCCCACCCACCTGATCTTCCACAAAAGCCTGAAGACTTGGCTCTGCTAGTTGGTATGGGGCCCCAATGAGTAAGTATCAACCGGAGTGGTTGATTAATACCGTGTTTCCCCAAAGCAAGACCTACCCCGAAAATAAGCCCTAGCTTGATTTTGGGGAGTGGGCCTAATGTAAGCTTACCCTGAAAATAAGCCCTAGTTTTGGGGTGAGGTGCATGCCTAAAAATCAAGCTACAGCAGTGGTAGGGAGGTAGAGCTGCTCCACACACCCCTGCACCTGCTTACTTTACCAATAGGACCACGGCAAGCAGGGCTCCTATGCCCCGACACTTGTCTAGCTGCATGGCTTTTCGCACCATTGCTGCTCCTCATGGCAGGAGTCTGCATGGTGCTTCAGGCCAGTGCCATCAGTCGTAGGAGGATGCCATGTGGTGTTTCGGGCCATGGCCGTTCCTCGCAGGAGGCCGCATGGTGCTTCACGCCAGTGCCGCTGGTCACGGTAGGATGCCATGTGGCAGCAGGATGCTGTGCGGTGCATCAGGCCATTGCCACCGAAGCACCATATGGCCCCCTGCAAATGGCCCAAAGCATCGCACAGCATCTTGCTGCAATTGGTGGCAATGTCCCGAAGTGCCATGTGGTGTCCTGCCACAAGCTGCAGAAATGGCCCAAAGCACCATGCAGCCACCTGCAACAGCCTGGTGCTGCGCAATGCCTTGCTGCAACCGGCGGCAATGGCCTGAAGCGCCATGTGATGTCCTGCCACAAGTGGAGGCAATGGCCCAAAACACCATGCAGCCTCCTGCAAATGGCCTGAAGTGCCGCATGTTATCCTGCCATGACCGGCAGCACCGGCACCATGCAACATCCTGCCGCAACCAGCGGAACCGGTGCAATGTGCCACATGGCATCTGGTTGCAAATGATGGCAAGGGGCCACTGAAAAAATCAAGCAGCGGTACGACGTGTCAGGGCATGGGAGGCCTGGCTGCAGTAGTCCTAAGGTAAGGCATATCCCCAAAATAAGACCTAGTGCCTCTTTTTGAGGCAAAAAATAATATAAGACTGGGTCTTATTTTCGGGGAAACACATAGCTCCCATTCTCCCTGGTACATTTTCCTCCCTTCTTCTCCATCTTTTAGTTATAACCTGTATTTTATTGTGATTACAAATGTATGTATGTGTGTATATATGTATGTATGTTTATGGTTTTATTTTAATGTAAGTGTTCCATGTGAATATAGACATGCTGGCCATATGACCAGTTGCCTTGCAGTGAGATGGGTGACTAAACAAACAAACAAACCCTCCCCTCATATTGTTGTGGGCTTGAGTTGCAATTTTTGCTTTGTTGCTCTGAAGATGACTTTGATGGAGATAAGTCAGAGAATGCAACTGACTTATCTCCATCAAAGTCATCTTCTTTACTGCCTACATCATGTGAGCCCAGGAAAAGATGCAGCTTCTTCAAGAAGACACCATGTACTCCTATACCAAAACACTTTTGCGTTCAAAACATTGCATAATCCTAACCATCATGCTTTTTAGTAGCATGTTTTATGAACTAACACTTTTATGGAATTGTTTTCATGATTAGTCATAAATCCCACACTGTTGAAGATGTGGTAGAACCTGGAGCAGAAGTGAGAGGAGCAGCTAAAACACTGGATAGCTGATCGGGAGGAAATAGTAGAAATGATGGAAAATATTTGTAGCTTGGGTGGGAGGTAGTAGAAGTAGTAATATTTGTAGCTCAGAAAGTAGTAGAAAGCAGATCCTCCATAAATCTTGCAGTGCTTATCTGCAACCATAGTGAGTACATTAATCTGGTGAGATTTCTGTCAATGACAAGTAGCAATAAGTATACCGTTCTGATCAGCTTTCTCTGCTATCCTGGTTTTTTGTGCCTGACAGAAAATCATTGACTGGTTAAGATTGTTTATTAGGAAAGCCTTAAGGTGGATATACTGTAGCTTGTACTCGCTTAGCAACCATTGATTTAGTGACTATGAAAGTTATAATAGTTTTGAATTTGGAGACTTATGACTAGTCCTCAAAGTTGTGGCAAAGTTGTAACCATGATTACCTTTGCAACCTTCACTGCCAGCTTCTGATAAGCAAGGGCAATTGGTAGTAAGTCTAAATTGTGATCATGTGACTTCACACTTAACAACCATGCAATTCATTTAATAACTACAAGCAGAACAAGAAAACTGCCTTTGTAAATCAGCATGGTCAAAGGATTTTTTGTTTTACAATGGTATTATTTAGTAACAGAGTTCCCAGTCCCAATTACGGTAGTTGCCTAAGGACCACCTGTACACATACGAATATATTCATATTGTTTGCAATTTTGCATTGATTAAATATTGCTGTGGCCCTCTAGGTTTTTTCTACTTAATTGATATTGATTGCTATTTAAGGGTTTTGTGGCTTCAACATTCCACTCCTATATCTGTGTACCTGAAAAAAAAGCCCAGTGAATTCTGCACATCTTCCTTTCAAGAAAGTATGTTCAGAGTTGCACCCTATATATATATATATATATATATATATATATATATATATATATATATATATATATATATATATATATATATATATATATATATATATATATATATATAT
>NW_015386498.1:0-23914 GCF_001527695.2 Protobothrops mucrosquamatus | reverse complement strand
GATGGCATGGAGCCAATAGAGCAGGGGTGTCATATCAGCATTGTGGTTGTCCGGGGGGAGGGAGTAGGTGTGGCTTGGATGGACATGGCCTGCTGGGGTGGGCGTGGCCTACTGGGTGGGCATGGCCAGCTCTACATCACTTGTGTCAGGGGTGCCTGGGCAGGGACTGGAGCAGAACTGAGGGTCTCCAGTGGAGGAGGGTGGGACTGGGGACATGGTTCCTCCCTTCCTCTGTTCCTTCTTCCCTCCTTCCCACCCTCCCTTCCTTCCTTCCTCTGTTCCTTCCTTCCTTCCTCCCTCTCATCCTCCATTCCTTACTCCCTGTTCCTCCCTCCCTTTTCCCCTCCCTCCCTCCCACCCTTTCTCCTTTCCTCCCTCCCTTTCTCCGTTCCTTCCTCCCTCCTTTTCCCTCCCTCCCTCCCTTCCTCCCTTACCCTCCGTTCCTTCCTCCCAGTTCCTTCCTTCCTCCCTTTTCCCCTCCCTCCCTCCCTGTTCTTCCCTTCCTCCCTTTTTCCTCCCTCCCTCCCTCCCTCCCTCCCTTCCTTCCACCCACCCTTCCTTCCTCCCTCCCTCCGTTCCTTCCTTCCTCCCACTCTCTGTTCCTCCCACCCTGCATTGCTCCATTCCTTCCTCCCTCCCTCTGTTCCTTCCTTCACCTTCTCATCTCTTTCCTTCCATGCTCAGGAAGGGTGATGGGAGGGGGAGAGATTGCCAGCACTAACATGCTGCTGCCGGCCATTCCTATACCATGTGGGCGGGCAGGGTTGGTCCAGTTGAAAGAGATGCCTTGTGGCTGCGAGGCTGGAATCAGCAAGGAACTGCCTCACCACCTCTGCCCCACCCCCTGGGTGGGCGCACAGGAGATGGCCAGTGCTGGTGTCTTGGGTGAAGTCAGCCTGTGGGACAAGACAGCTAGCAAAGATGCCGGACTCCAGTTGCATGCACACCCAGGGGATGGGGCAGGGCTGCCCCATGGATTTAAGACTGAGCGCATTCCGGCTTTGATGGATGCAACCAGGTCGGCCTGGACCAGGCAAAGGTGCGGTCCTTCGCTGTTTCCAGAGCAGGTCCCTGGACCGGACAGAACCATCTATCAGGCCAGATCCGGCCCACGGGCCTTGTGTTTGACATGTCTGCAATAGAGGAACCTTTAGATAACTTTCAGAATGCCTTTACACAATGTTTCTTTATCCCGCCTTGAAAAATTGTATAAAAACTTGTTGAATCTTTTGTTTTGGGTCCTGGCATTTTGCGGGCTGGGGCCCGTTTTCGCTTAAATAAAAGGAAACAGTACCTCGTGTCTGGTGTTCTTCATTCGCTTCAGCACCAGACTCAGACCCGAATTGGAGACACCTCAATTTACAACATTTCATTTAGTGACCATTCTAAGTTAGAATGTGCTTTATGACAAGTTTTCACATTTATGACCGTCACAGCATCCCCATTGTCACACGATCAAAATTCAGATGCTTGGCAACTAACTCATTTTTATGATGGCTGCAATCTCCTGGTCATGTGATCACCTTTTGCACCTTCTGACAAGTAAAGTAAATGGGAAAGCCAGATTCATTTAACAACTGTGTCACTAACTTAATAACTGCAATGATTCACTTAACAGTTGTGGCAAGGAAGGTAACAAAATAGGCAAAACTCACTTAATAACTGTCTTGCTTTGCAACAGAAATTTTGGATTTGATTATGGTTTTAAGTCAAGGATTATCTGTACAGGCAAATTTTTTTATCAATTTTCAGGAAGCCAAAATGTTTACTACATTAAGAAAAAACAAAGCATATGCAACTTTATGTAAAAATAATTAATCCTATTTGGGTTTTTTAATGTTATTTAATATGAACTGTGTTGATCTTACTGAATGTAAAGGGAGTTTAACTGAACAAATAATATTAAAACTGAAAGCTGCACACATTGCACGTTCGTTGGCTTACTTTATGAAATGAGCGAACCAAAAACCAAGCTTTCTTTGTACAACACTGAAAAGCAGGGCCACAAAAGCCAGGTAAGGGTGGAAACACCTGGCCCACAATGCTGCAAATAAAAAAAGCTAAGGAAAGTTGCTAATTTGACGCTGACAAATTTACATTCCTACCTATGAGCAATTTCCATAAAAAATTATAGTACTCCTGTTCGATCCAACCTACAAATTATAGTACTCCTGTTCGATCCAACCTACAAATTATAGTACTCCTGTTCGATCCAACCTACAAAACGTACAATAGCACCATTTCATAGCAATCCCAATTCCCAAATTCAAGATAAAAAAGGTGATTGAGTCAATGTGCAGGCGCAACCTCCATGCCCCTGCCTCTCCCAACTGCTCCGGAACTAATCCTTAGGTTTCCCTACTTCCCAAGTAACCCAAAATGCTCCTCCGGAATTGCTTTTCTGTCTGTCTGTAGAGGGAAAGAGCTTTATAAAGATGATGGAGAGTTTGTGGTGGTCCTGTCAATGGTTGAGCAGAGGGAGGGAAAGATAAATTAGTGACAGTGTTCATTCTCACTGAAAAGAAAGGTCCTTAAAAAAAAAGTACTAGACCTAGTCTTCCTTGCTCACAAGCACTAGTAATTAATTTTCTAGGGCTTTCTTCCCCCACCTCCGATTTAGCTAAACTTTTGGACAGAGATTTTTTACAAAATATTTTCAGTGCATTTGTTCTTTCAAACTGTTATTGAGGATGAATGGTGGATTTATTCCTTGTTCAGTTCTAATCTTAACAAAATAATTGGTTTTTTGTGAGGTGGAAAATCATAATATCATTTTGGGAGGTCAAGCTTTTGCAAATTTTGAGAGCTCTTGAAACAAGGAACTGGAACATTGTGTATAAGATTATCCACATAAAATTATTTGAGCATATATTATTTGTGATAATATTATTTCATGCCTATTGGACACTTATGCAACTTTTCAAGAAAAATGAACCATCTTGTTAAAAATGTAATGATCAAAAGACAGGTTGAATGCAAGAGAGGAACTGTTTGCTACTGTGGCTCCATCCAAAATTATTTTATACATTAAATTTGTTCTTGATGTTCCTTGTGTATCATCTCCTGAATTACATCTCAGTGGCTTGGAAGCTGACAAGTCTATAAAGGATATTGTATGCTGTTGTGATAGGCCAAAGGAGAAGACCCAGCAGCCTGTGAAACCAGTGGGTGAGTCCCAGCAGTCAGGCCCTACAGGGGACTGGTGGCTTAGTCCTGCTTTGCACCGCCCGGAGGCTAGTAGGCTTCGTGCATCAGGAACAAGGGAGGCCCTGCCTGGATGGAAGGAGAGACGTATGACCAGAGATGAGGAAGAGGAGTGGAGCTATTCCACAGCGCCGGGTCAATATACAATGGCCCCTCTTTATCCATCCAATTGGGCAATGGTGGTAGCGGTGACGGCAAGTCTGCAGGATGAGGCGGTGGCCTGGGCAGCGGACCTGTACAGTGATCATGCCCAGTAGTTGGCCGATGCTGGACTGTTCCTAGATGCCTTGCAGGCCCGGTTTGAAGATCCCTCCTGGGTCCAGCGTGCGGAGGTGGAGGTATTAGGGTTGAAGCAGAGGGGTCAGCCAGCGAGGGAGTATGTGCGGGAGTTCCAACGGGCCACCGGCAGACTGCGTTCATGGCCAGAATGCCTCCTGGTCCACCAATTTTGACCGGGGCTGGATAGAGACTTATATCAGGCATGTGTGGTTAGGGGCATACCATGCCGGCTCCAAGAGTGGTTTTGGGGTTGCAGGAATTCCGGAGGACCATGGAGGAGCTATCTACCCCTCGGAGGGTGGTGGAATGGTCCAAGGACCATACTCGCAAAACCCAGGCCCCTGGGCCTGCTCTTAGACCTGTGTTCAGATGTTTCAGGTGTAACCGCCTGGGGCACCGAGCAGCAGAGTGTCCGGTCCTTGTGCCGCAAGGAAGCCCAGCACCCTCAGGAAAGCCGGGGCCCACACTCAAGAAGACCATGGAACGGTTACGGGTGGCTCGTCAAGCGGAGGGTGGTACCCCCCAACGGTCCCCGATCAAAGAAACACCAGACGCTTCCAAGGGTCGGCAGGCAGAATATGACGACATGGACCCCGCTGACGATCCCATGGTAAGCCAGCTGATATGTCCCTTCACAATCCTTGTCACCCTAACGAGCCCACACACGGGCCATACTGGCAAGTACCAGGCCTTGATTGATTCTGGGTGTACCCGCTGTTTGGTCAGTAAGGATGTGGTGGAAAAGTGCGCATCGGGGTCACTTGACTGGCTCACCGAATTCGCTTCGAGCAGGTGGACAGTTCTCTCTTGGGCAGGGCCCCAGCCACTCTCATAACAGAACCAGTCATGATGGACATGGGGAAGCATTGGGAAGTCCTCAGATTCATTGTAGTCCCCTCAATGACCGAAGCAGTGATTCTGGGGCTTGCATGGCTGGATAAATGAGGCCCCACCATATGGTGGGAGGATGGGTGTCGCCATCTACACCTCAGGGTTGGTCCCCGGTCACCAGTCAAGGATCCTGAGGTGGAGGAGGGGAAAAGAGAAGGAATAAAAGTGGCCCAAGATAAAATGGATCGAGGCCCTGGCTTCCTGACGGTGTACAACGACATAGCGCAAGTGTTCAGTGAGCAGGAGTGCGACAGCTTACCACCCCACCAGTCAACTGACTGTGCTATCTATATAGTGCCAGAGGCTATACTGCCGAAACCCCACATGTATCCCATGATGTCACGAGAGTTGGAGGAATTGCGGCGATACATAGACAAAAACCTGGCACGTGGTTTCATCCAGCCGGCCCGTTCCCAGATTGCCGCGCCAGTTCTTTTCCAGGAAAAGAAGGACGGTGGCCTCTGGCTATGTGTGGATTTCCGTGGCATCAACGCGGTTTGTGTCGAGCACATGTACCCCCTTTCTTTGATGAAGGACCTCCTAGCTCATTTGGCGCAGGGTCGGGTGTTCACGAAACTGGACCTCTGTGAAGCATATTATCGGGTCTGAATTAAGAGTGGTGATGAATGGAAAACAGCCTTTAACTGCCCTTTAGGGAGCTACCAGTTCCGAGTGATGCCTTTTGGCTTACAAGGCCCCCCCGTGGTATTCATGCAACTCATTAATGAGGTTCTGCATGACCACCTGTACTTCGGGGTGCTCGTTTACCTCAACGACATCCTCATTTATACTGAGACCATGGAGGACCACATTGAACTGGTGAGCAAGGTGTTGCAAAAGCTATTACAGGCTCGGTTGTATGTAAAGCTGTCAAAATGTGAGTTCCATCAATCACGCCTTGACTACCTGGGGTATCAGGTATTGGCGGCGGGGGAGGAAATGGACCCAATAAGGTGAAGAGTGTGCTAGAATGGCAGGCACCTGAGACACGCCGCCAATTGCAGAGCTTTTTGGGGTTTGCTAACTTTTATAGACCCTTTATTCCTTCCTTTGCTACGGTGGCCTTGCCCCTGACGGACCTGCTGCGTACCCAAAAGGCCACAATAAAGTCACGTCCCGGACAACCCTTGGCCTGGACAATGGAGTGCCACAGTGCTTTCAAGGCCTTGAAAGTCTTGTTCGTGAGGGAGCCTGTCTTGCTCCACCCGGATCCAAGCCGGTGGTACAAGCCGATCCCTGGTTATGGGATAATCCAAGTTTGCTTACCATGTGAGATGGATTGGCCTGGCACGGCAGTAAACTGTACCTCCCTTTGGCACTGCGGCCCCGAATATTCCACCGTTGTCACGACACAAAACAGGCAGGCCACTTTGGTTTCCTTAAAACCTTACATTTGGTCAAACATCAGTTCTGGTGGCCCCGAATGAGGATGGACGTTGAAACATACGTCAAAGGCTGCCCGGTTTGTGCCACTTCAAAGCCACACACAGGAAAGCCCCTGGGGTTGCTGCAACCGGTAGCTGACCCAAACCGACCATGGCAAGATATAGCGATGGATTTTATCGTGGAGCTGCCAGAAAGCTGGGGTTATATACGGTAATTTAGACTGTGGTGGACCTGTTCTCCAAGCAGGCCCACTTCATTCCTTGTAAGGGGTTGCCATCAGCTCAGAGATTGGCCCGACTGTTCCTGACGCACGTCTACTATCTACATGGAGCGCCGCGTCAGATTATCTCGGACAGGGGGGTTCAGTTCACAGCTTGCTTTTGGCGCGAGTTTGTTTGCTTTCTCGGACTCAGCTCAGCAAGGACTCAGCTCAGCATACCATCCTAGTACCAACGGGGCTGCAGAACGAGCAAATGCCGCAGTGGAGCGATATCTCAGGAGCTATGTGTCCCATCAACAAACAGATTGGATAAAGCTAGTGGTGTTCGCTGAGGTGGCGTACAACAATGCTGTGCACAACAGCACCGGATTCACCCCTTCCAGGTGGTATATGGCAGGGACTTTGTCCCTATACCAGAGTGTGGCTCAGAGGAATCCCCGTCTTGTCAGCCCAGCGACTGGTTGGCCCGAGTGAGTGGGCTGTGGGACATAGTTAGGAAGGCCCTAGTAAAGGCCAGAGACATCACTAAGGTACAGGCAGACAGGAAACGGAGGGCCCAGAAACCGTTCCAGGTGGGCGACCTAGTCTATCTACTAAGTACATACGACTCCGGGTGCCACATAAAAAGCTGGCACCAAAATATATAGGTCCTTTCCGGATCGCACAGGTCATCAACCCAGTGGCTGTGCATTTACACTTACCCCGGAGTTTGGTAAGATACACCCAGTATTCCACAGCAGCCTGCTAAAGCCAGTAGAGGAGGTATCCCGTGGCCACCTAGCCAAAGCGGCTGGGTGCTGCTCCATCGTCGCTTAGCAGCCGATCCCTTGCTCCGCATTGACTGTCGCCATTGCCGCTGCTGAAAGCCTCGCGGGGTCGACAGCTACCGGCAGGAGGAGTCCATTCGCCATCGGCCTCCATAGCTGATCGCAGGCTGGAACACAGCGCGAATGACGAGCATGACCCCGACAATGTGATGCCGGCTGCTTTGTGTGAGGAATGGAACCTGGGATGACGTCATGCATGGCAAATGGGAGGGCCTCTGGGTTGGACAGGGTTGGGACGAGCTAATGTTCTGGCTGGCCGGTTTCTCTGCCTGCGGACCGGATGGTGGCTTGAGGGGTGGGGCAGGGCTGGTAAGGGTGGGGCATGCGCGTGTGGCTTATGTAAGGCACTGGGAGTACTTCGCTCCCAGTGCTGACTTTATCATTGTACGGAGTGAATAAAACTACCATTTGTGTCTCATTCCTGCTTGCCGGCTATTCTTGGAGCACCAAAAAAGACGACTTGACATTTGCCCAATTTTGGAAAAACGAAAATCTACCATCTGACCAGATTATAATAATAAAAATACTGGAATGAGCTGAAATGGACAGATTAACTTTAGAAATGAAAAAGAAAGAAGACTCAATATATTTTAAAACATGGGATAAATTTTATCAATGGGTAGCAACACGATAGAATGAGAAAAGGTTATGAAATTCAATGGAATAACTGTTATTTTGTATTTAAATTTTATGTTTATTTCTATGAATTCTTCTTTTTTCTTTTTGTGATTTTAACAATAAGTAACTATAACTAATAAATAATATATTAATGTGTTAAAGTTATCTGATTAATTAGTAATATAATTAGTAATATTATATCAAGTATTGTTATCTTATATTAATTATATGATTGAATATGTATACCCGGACGGGTTTACTTGTTGAAGCGTTGATTTAATGTGGGGGATAACCCCACTATTGTACTGATCCCTTCCCCTGGTCTAACCTTTTTTGTTTGTCACCCTTTGTTATACCCTTATTGACCCTACTTCCCCTTTATCCTTATAAAATCTAATAAAATATTTATATAAAAAAATCTGACTTTTTACCAGAGATGCTGCCCAAGACTGGCAATTTTATTACTAAATTTTGGGAGATACTTTTAACTAAGATCACATCGATATGGCCTATTCTTGTTTTATTAATACTGATCTATCTAGATCTATAGTTACAGATACACACACACACACACACACAGACAGATTTATTTATCAAATTTATATACCACCCATCTCACAAGGAGTATCTCCAGAAGGCGTACAGCAAAAAAAAGTAAAATGATCAATGTTCTGTTCTTTGCGTTGATAAGGCATTGAAACGAGGCAGGAGTAACAACAGATGCTTCTTTATTTTAGCTTCAACAGAACAACACAAAATGGCTCTGCTTCCTTTTATACCTTCTGCAGGGAACAGCATCAACCAATAAATGCAATGTATTTTCCCGCTCTGCGCATGCTCAATAGGCTGGAGACAGCCTGTCTGGCCTGGGCAGACCACATGGTCTGCCCGGGTCTCACTGCAGCTTCCTGCACCTGCTCTGTCAATCACAGGCCCAGGACATAACACCCCTCCCCTCTTGGTTAAAAAAAATAGATACTTACTATTTTTGTCTACTACAATGTCACTTCTCCATAGCAATACTTAATACTTTACAATATTACAATACTGCTAGTCTCCCGTGTTATTTAATCAATAATACACAATTATTGATCTCTGACACTCACCCCATTATAAAACACATTATTCAATGAAATCTCAACACACAACATTATAATACACTTTTGAGCGTGTTCTGATTTCTAGGGAAATATTAGGCCTGTCCGCTTACTGACAGGAACCTCACATATTCTTGTAGGAACTTCGGAGGGCCTCTGGCCCACTCTGATCGTCTCGGAGCTGCTGCAAGCGTCCGATCTGCAAGCTCACCTGCCAGGCTCAGCAGACCGGGACTTTGAGACCCGTTTGATGCGGGTGAACCCGGATGTTGCTGGCTGGCCTGTTCCGGTAGGCCCAATCCATTATCCATTTGACTTCGGCTGGTCCTTTCTGGTAAGCCCAAACCAGAGTTCCTTGGTGGGGTGGAATTCCCCGGATCGGCGAGAGAACCCGGTTGGGAACACTATCCTGTAGGCGCAAGGCCTGAGGTAGATGTGGTATGAGAAGCCGATTGAGTGCAATGTCCCATGGACCCAGTGCCAGAGTCAGGAGCCGCCTCATTGGCAAAACCTCTGTTTGGAAAATGCACACCCCCGCTTTTGCAGAGAGACTGAGATCCACGATCGTGATCGTGGTCCTCCTCCCCCCGAGAGCAGAGTCAGGAGCAGAAGGGTGACTAGGTAACCTCCTTTGCAGCTGGTCAATTTGTCTACGCTGCACGTGACCATCTTCCAAGGCCACTTCATATGACAGTGGCCCAGTAACTTTGCAGACCACTGCTGTCACCCAAAGATGTCCAGGTCCATAGTTCCTTGCCCAAACTGGATCACCTACTTGCAATCTCCTCGGTGCCCGCGGCTGTGACACCTGTGAAGCCACCCGGTCTGGGTGTAATCTGTCTAATTTGGTAATAAAACAGCGACCCCAGCAGAGTTCAGCTGAGCTCTTGCCTGTAGCTGTGCAAGGTGTGGTGCGGTGGCAAAGGAGAAAATCAGCTAACCTGTGATGCCAGCTCCCATGAGTGAGCCTCTTCAAGGCTTCTTTGGTGGTGCACACCATGCGCTCAGCTTGGCCGTTGGAAGCCGGGTGAAAGGGTGCCGAAGTAGCATGATGGATCATGTTGGCTTTCAGGAAGGACTGGAACTCCGAAGAGGTGAATTGAGCTCCGTTGTTGGAGACAAGAACATCTGGGAGCCCATGAGAGGCGAAGATCCCCTCAACACCTGGATGGTCCTGGCAGTCGTGGTGAACATTGGAACGACCTCTAGCCATTTGGAGTGACTGTCCACAACAATGAGAAAGAATTGCCCCTGAAAAGGGCCAGCGTAGTCGATATGAACCCTCGACCAAGGAGCATGTGTGTCTTCCCATCTATGCACGGGAGCCTGTGGCATTTCAGGCCTGGATTATTGGCAAATGTAGTACCCATGGATCTGGGTCTCAATCTCTTTATCAAGCCCAGGCCACCAGAGATAGCTGTGCGCAAGCACCTTCATCTGGACTATGCCCGGATGTCCCTCATGCAGAGACTGCAAGACTCTAGTCCTCAATGAGGTTGGGATCACTATCCTACTACCCCACAGGACACAACCCTTAAAGATGGATAGCTCATGCTTCCTTTTCCAGAAACTCTGGAAACTGGTGCCAAGACACCTGTCAGGCCATCCTAACAACACCCAGTTTAACATGCGTGTTAGTGTGTTTTATCAGTGGATATTTCTGCAGCCACATCCTCTGCATCGAGGGGAGACTCAGGCAAATCCTGGATAGCCAGGATGTGGTTGGCTGGAGCAGGATCTGATTCTAAGAGCTGTAAAGGCAATCTACTAAGGCCATCTGCATGGCCCATTTCTTTACCTGGTTGGTAAACCAGGGAATAATCATAAGCAGAAAGGAAGATTGACCACTTCAAAATTCTAGGAGAAATTATGTGTGGGGTTTGTTTGTTCATTGTGAACAACCCCAGACTGTGAAATGGCGACCATACAAAAAGTCATGAAACTTTTTAATGCCATCCACAATGGCCAAGGCTTCTCTGTCTATCTGTGCGTAATTACTCTCAGCAGAAGACAGAGTCCTTGAATAGTAGGCTACAGGAATTTGTATCCCATCAGCCTTGAGGTGGCTTAAGACAGCCCCAATCCCATAAGGGGATACATCGCAAGCTATACAAACTGGCAACTGCTCATTGAAATGAGCTAGAACAGCATTTGAAGACAACAATGCTTTGACCTCAGCAAAACTCCTTTCGTGGATTTTTGTCCATTTCCATGGAGCCTGTTTATCCAAGAGCCAGTGTAACGGCTCTGCCACTGCAGCCTTGTGTGGAAGGAAGGAATGGTAAAAGTTTAGAAGTCCAAGGAAGGCTTGAAGCTTGCTCTTCGATTTGGGACTTGGGGCCTCCTGAATCGCTTTGAGCTTGGACTCAGCAGGATGGATGCCCTCGGCATCTATACGAAACCCCAGGAATTCAGTGGAAGTTACTCCAATTTTGCATTTTTCCTGTTTGAACTTCAGCCCTGCTTCGCGGAAACGCAGCTAAACAGACCGGAGCCTTTCAGACAGGTTTTCAATTGATTCCCCTGTGATGAAGACATCATTGAAATATGGGCAAACTCCCTTGCTTCCTGCTGTTGGTCTTCCTGGCTTTTGGATTCCAATTTTTCCTTGCTGCTATTCTCTTCCTCCACTCCTTCCAATTGTTCATAGAATTCTCGTGCCTTCTCTAGGCTGTCTATCTTAATCCTTCTCTCCCTCCATGATATCAACATCTGAATGGTATGCTTCTTTTAATTAAATATGCACTGATAAATCTATAATCCCTTTTTTGTTCTCTTATTTTCTTTGGTACCTGTTTTAAAGTTTGTATTTCCACACCTTTATAAATCATTGGATCCTCTCTTGCAATTTTGTAAATTATATCCCTCACTTTTTTCCTAGCGAATCTAATATGTACTTCTCGTGGAAGTCTGTTGCGTCTGGCATAATTTGTGTGAATTCTGTACGCCTCATCTATCACTATCAATATCTCTTGTTTGTCCCTTTGTAGAGCCTCAGCAATCAATTCCACCATGATAGCACCCAAATCCTCTTCCTTCTCCTCTACCACATTTTGAAATCGTAGGTAGAATGCCGCCCTATCCATTTCCAGATGGATGATCGATTCCTCCATTTTTTTATTAGTTGCCATCATTTATTTATCTAATGTGTCAACTTTTTCCCCTACTTTATCCAACCCTACTTCTACTGTTTGTATTCTTGCTTCATTTTTCTCAATCATTTGTTGAATCATCTCAATTCTATTATCCAATTTATTCATTTCCCCTCTCATTTCTACGTGATTCTTAGATATTGTCTCCTGCATTTTTAGCATCGTTTCTTGGATAGTAAGTAGTGTTGTTTGCATGGTCTGCATATTTACTATTACACAGTTTTTCTGTACCAAACATTCCTTCTAATGTTCTTTGACTGGGTGGGGATGAGGGTTTCAGTGCTAGGCTTGACACCGGTTTTTTTCCTGTCCTCAGTGTTGTCATAGTTATCACTTGTTTCTCTAATATTTTCTATTTCTAAATGTCACTCTATTTAGCCAACAGCTTATTTAACTTTATTTTAACTCTAAACTTCTAATTCTTCATTTCCCTTCCTCAACTCCTCTGAAACTACCTCCACTGCCACTATTCCCCAAATCTCTCACCTTCTCCAACCCTCTTCACTTTCTTTCCTCTTTCTTACTTATCACACAGTCTTTCTAAAAGTCCAAATTATTTCTCCAATCGTATATTATCAATCGTTAGTCCGTTCTTATCACCTTATCACGTCCTCGTGTCTCCTTTGCCTTCCGAGCCTTGTCCACGTTCCTGTCACTTTCAACGTCGTGTCCCGTCCTCTCATCATCTCCTTCCCTTCCTCTCGTGCTCGTTACCGTATCCCCCCGTCAATCCTCTTCACTTTCTCTCGTCTCTCTTAACTAAAGGCACAGTCTCTGTTAAGCTCCGGATTTTCCCTCCGATCTTGTCTCTCCCGTCAATCCATTCCTTTCGCTTTCGTCTCCTGTCACGTCCTCTCTCCGTCTCTTTCACCTTCCGGATTTTCACTACGCTCCACTCTCTTTCACAATTAACAATGTACTCTCGTCGTCTCCTTAAATCTGTCAACTCACGGCTCTTCCTGCCGGATCGCCGCTTGCATTGAGGATTCCCTCACCAGTTGAGCTTCCTTTCAACACCCACCCTAATAGACAAGTAGATCTTTTTAGACTTTAATATTATTCCTTAGAAATATTTTGAACTATTTTAACTCACTCATTAACACAGTCTGTTAAGTTTCTCTTTGCTTCTGCATCCTCTGTGGTTTTTTCAGGGCCTCAGATCCGCCATCTGTTGATGGCAGACATTTCCACGCTGGATTTAGGGGGTTTCCTTCGTCATAACGGGTGATCGCCTCTCACCTCGCTACTCTTCTGGCTTCACCCTTTCTCACCCGTAGCCCTCCAGGCTCTCTACACCCCCGAAGGGTCTGCAATCGTAGAAAGATCAGAGTTAGGGGACAGAGACTGTCCTCTTGTCTCTGCACCGCCCTGACGTCACCACCGGAAGCAAGGGAAATAGAATGAGGGATAGAAAGCAAGGAAGAAAAAGGACAGAGGAAAGAAAGAGGAGTAGGTCCAAGAACAAGACAAACACACAAGTAGAACACACAAGTAGAAAATGGAACAGGAGATTAGACTAATATCAATTAATATAAATGGATTAAATGCACCCACAAAGAGAAAACAAATACTAACAAAATTAGTAAAACAACATATAGACATAGTTTGTTTACAAGAGGTACACATTAAAGAACAGCACAGGAAATATTTGGAGTTCCCCAAATTAGGAGTACTATAAACAGCACTAGCGGAACAAAAACAGAGAGGAATAGCGGTTTATATTAGAAAAGAAATTAATGCTAAATTGAAGTACCAAGATACAGATGGAAGAATATTAGTAATAGAATTACAAACCGAGCAGAAATCATGGCTGCTAGTGGTAATATATGCACCAAATGAGAATCAAAAAGAATTCTATTACAAACTACATGAGAAACTTATAGAAATTGGACAGGGAAATATTTGTATAGTAGGAGATTATAATGTGGTAGTGAATGTAAAAAAAGACTATTAGTGATATGAAAAAGAAAAAGAAAAGGAAAACACTACCAAGGACATTATTTGATTTGGCACATGAATTTAATCTATCTAATCAGTGGAGGAAACGGAACAAAAAAAAAAAAGAATATACCTTTTTCTCGAACCCACATAAATCTTGGTCTCGAATAGACATGACATGGATGAATGAAGAAGTAGGGCAAGACATAGAGACAATAGAAATAATGCCAAATATATGGGCCGATCATAACCCTGTGAAAATAGTTTGGAAAGGGCAGAAAAAAGTAAGAAGAAGATGGATAATGAACTCTCACATTTTGAAAGAAAAAGAATTTATTGTAAGGATTAGAAGAGAAATGGAATTTTTTAAAAAGAGAATATAAAACAACAAACATTATTACAAATTATTCGGGACACTGAGAAAGCATATTTGAGAGGTTTAGCAATAGCCTATACAGCAAGAAAAAACAAGGTGAAAAGGCAAACGCAAAATATACTCCAGGAAGAGATTAAAAAATTGGAATCTAAATTACAAAAAGAGTCCCAGGATGAATCGATTAAAACGGAAATGGTTTTGGCTAAACATAAATTAAACATGATAGATCAAGAGGAAAGAGCAAAGGAATTGAAAATAGCAAAACAAAATTTTTTTGAACACGTAAATAAGCCTGGGAGATGGCTCTCTTATAAATTAAAAAAAGAGAAGGAGAAAAGATTTATTCAGGAACTACAGGATAAAAATGGAGAGTTGCAATATAAAATAGATAAAAAGAAAGAAATAATTCAGAATTATTTTGAGTCCCTATATAAAAAAGAGGAAATAGATGTGGATATAAAATAATACTTAAAGGCTAATGGCTTGCCAGAATTAAAAGAAGGACAGAGAGAAATATTGAATAAGAAAATAACAGCCTTGGAATTAAAAACCGCGGTGCAAAAACAAAAAAATAATAAAACCCCGGGGCCAGATGGCCTTCCAGGGGAAGTACATAAGACTCTTTACCAGGACTTTGAAAAGATACTATTGGATATGTATAATGATGTGTTGGAGAAAGCCAAACTATCAGACTCCTGGATAGAAGCCACTATATCCCTTATCCCAAAAGAAGGCACAGACCCCAAACAGATCAAAAATTATAGGCCAATCTCGTTGTTGAACACTGATTATAAAATTTTCAGCACAATTGCAGAAAGATTGAAACTAATATTAAATGATATAATACATTCAGATCAAAATGGTTTTTTTTACCCACAAGACAAATTAGGAATAACACGAGAACAGTGTTAAATGTCTTAGAATATTACAAAGCACACCCTGGAAAACAGCACTATTTTTTTTAGATGCCCAGAAAGCATTTGACAATCTCAGTTGGCAATTTATGTTCCAACAGATTGAGGATATGAAATTTGGAGGGAAATTTGAGAACATGATAAAGGCAATATATAAAACACAAAAGGCCAGCATGATAATCAATGGAGATAATATAAAAAGCTTTGAAATAAATAAAGGAATAAGACAGGGATGTCCAATGTCACCTCTACTTTTTATTTTGACTTTAGAAGTGCTATTAACTCAAATTAGACTAACAAAGAGATAAAAGGGGTACAGGTTAAGACAGAAGAATACAAGACACAGGCATTTGCAGACAATTTGGTCTTTTTTTTATAGAGGAACCACTAGAGAGAGGAAATATTTTAATGAACGAAATAGAAAAATACGGAATAGTGGCAGGATTAAAAATTAATAGAGAAAAGACCAAAATGTTAGTTAAAAAGCTAACTGAAAAACAGAAAAGAAAATTAGAAGAGAATTTGGAATTGCAAATTGTAAAAAAGATTAAATACCTAGGAATTTGGCTTACCACAAGATGTTCCTCAATAAAAGAGGACAACTATAAAAAATTGATATTACAAATGAAAAAAGATTTTGAGGCCTGGGGGAAATTATCATTACTAGGTAGGATTGCGTTGATTAAAATGAATATATTACCAAGACTATTATATTTATTCCAAACAGTCCCGATAAAATTAGAGAATTTTTTTTTTGAAGAATTGGACAAAATAATAAACAAATTTATTTGGTTGGGCAAAAAAGCACAAATAAACATGAAAATGTTACAAGATAGTAGAAGTAGAGGTGGACTTGGGCTCCCAAAATGGGAAATTTACTACCAAGCAGCTGGATTACTCTGGATTAAGGATTGGATAAACCTAGACAATAAAAGGGTTTTAATGATTGAAGGGCATGACCTGCAGGCTGGCTGACATGCTTTTTTATGGGGAAAACACAAGAAAACACACACATATTTTTATCAACATCAGATAAGAGATGCGCTGATTCGGACATGGGAAAAAGTTAAAAAAAGACACTACATGAAAATCCCAAATTGGATCTCACCTATGGAGGCAATGATCCACCCTAACACATTGGATAAAAAAAAGATGATTAGATACAAAGAATTACTAGATAACCAAGGAAACCTGAAATCAAGAGAAGAATTAGAAGAACAGGGAATAATTATAGATTGGTGGCCATACTTACAAATCCAATCTAAACATAGTAAGGATATGGAACAGTACGGAATAAACCAGACCCCACAGCAATTGGATAAAATTTTAACAGGTAAGGAAGGAAAATTTCTAACAAAAACTTATAAATATTTATTAGAGGTAGAGTTGGAGGAAGAAATAGTGAAAGGGCCAATGATAGCATGGGCACGAAATGAGGGCCGAAATATAAAACTGGAAGAATGGGAAAGATTATGTAACAGAAATTGTAAACTGACATTGTCAACTGCATATAGGGAAAATCAATATAAAATGTTCTATAGATGGCATTTAACACCGGCGAGATTGGCTAAAATGTACAAAAATATGAATCCGGAATGCTGGAAATGCAAAAACAAGGAGGGAACATTCTATCATATGTGGTGGCTGTGCCCTAAAGCAAAGATCTATTGGGAACGGATAAGGAACTGGATACAGGAGATAACAAAGGTGCAAATTGAACTCAAACCTGAACTATTTCTTTTGGGTATAATAAATTTAAAGATGGAAAAACAACTCCAATACATCATTGTACATATATTAACAGCAGCCCGCATAGTATATGCCCAGTGTTGGAAAGGTGAAAACATACCTACAAATGATATGATTATATATAAAATACTAGAATGCGCGGAAATGAACAAACTTACGCTAGAACTAAAAGACAAGGAGGCAACAGAATTCTATGAGATATGGAATAAATGTTATGAATGGCTAGAACAGAGAAACAAAAAGATATGATTACTAATGTAAATAATTGTAAATAATATATATGAGATATATAACACAGTACTGTTAAGGAAAAAATATATTTTTATTTTTATTTTTGTTGTATAGTGAAAAAGGAATAAATAAAATTAAAAAAAAAAAGAAATATGGGCAAACTCCTGGAATGTTACGGAGCGTTTGCTCCATCACGCTTTGGAAAATGCCAGGAGCTACATTAACTCCGAACTGCAGTCTTCTGACTTTAAAAGCTCCCCGGTGCGTTACGATCGTTTGGTCCTCTGCCGTTGCATCATCAACCGGTAGCTGTTGATAGGCCTGGGCCAAATTTAGTTTGGAGAAAACTCGGCCTCCTTTAAGCGAGGCCAAAATGTGGCTCACCACAGGCACCGGATAAGAGTGCTGCTGTAATGCTTTGTTTAGCGTGCATTTATAATCCGCATTCCCCTTGAGTGGCGTGAGTGGCATGACTATGGGTGTTTCCCATGGACTGCTATCCACAGGTTCCAAAATGCCTTGCTGTAGCAGTTTATCCAGCTCAGCATTAATCTTTTGCTTAAGCGCAAAAGGCACCCGACGAGGCTTAATCCTAATCGGTGCAATGGAGGGGTCTAACCGTAAGGCAATTGGAGGCCCCTTGTATGACCCTAGTTCTGGGCTGAATACATCAGCAAACTCCTTGCAAACTTCCACAAGACCTGCCGTTTGCAAACTGTGTAGCCCAGTCACCTGAATTCCAAGCGCCTCGAACCAATCGAGTCCAATTAGACTTGTGCAGTCACCCTCAACCACGACGTCCAAAAACCCTTCAAAGTTCCTATGTTGCACTCTGAGCATGGCCTCCCCTTTCACACTGACTTGGGAATTCTGAAAGTCTGTTAAAATAAGATTTGACAGCCTGAGTTTAACTCTCTGGCCACTTCTACAGCAGATCTGCTTGAGGGTGTTCTGGGAAATGATTGACAGAGCTGAGCCCATGTCCAGCTCCATTGTTAAGGGGACCCCCTGCAATTTGACATCAATACGCAGCTTCTTCTTCAATGGCCGGTGGGCCCCTGTTCTCAATATGCTTCTTCGGGATGCGCAAAAACCCACCCTATGCTGGCTGGGGACCCTGATAACTTTCTGAGGCAATTCCTCTGATGGACGGTCTTTCTTGCGACCCAAACAGACGGTGGCTATGTGGCCTTGCCGGCCACATGCCCAGCAAGTAGCAGAGCGAAAATGGCAGTCGGTACGCTTGTGGTGGCCTCCACATCCGAAACACTGAGGGAATGGAACTGCCTTGTCAGACCCTTTGTCAGCTTGCTCTTAGGGCCTTCTTTCCGATGGCTGCTGCAGACGATCGACCTCATTTTTGGATTCTAGTTCAGATACCTCTCTAGCAACCTCTTGATGGACTGAGCCTGAACACGAAGAGTTCTTGGAAAGCTGCAAGGCCTTAACAGCTCCTCCCGCTGCTTCTTCAGCCGTGATCTCCCTTAGCGCATCTTGGAAGGAAACAGCTTCTTTTGCAAAAATCTTTTGCTGCAGTTCTCAGCTCCTCAAACCACAAACTAGCTGATCTTGTAGCCGTTCTTCCAAGTCTTTGAACTCACAGGGCCTTGCAGCTTGATGCAGAGCAGCAATAAAGTCCACAGCAGACTCTTCTGGACGTTGGTCCCGCTGTTCAAATGCATGACGCCATGCTATCACTGATAGCTTTGGTTCAAAATGTTCCTTTAACATTTTCTTCAGCTCTGCGTAAGCGATAGATTCCAAAGGTGCTGGAGCAACCAAGTTTTCAGCGATGTCAAAAGTCTCTTGTCCACAAACGCACAGTAACGTCACGGCTTTGAGCCTGTCCTCCCGAACTTGGTTGACTCTAAAGTAGTTCTCCACCCTGGCAATGTAGGAGCTCCAACGTTCAGGATGTGTTACTTCAAATTCAGACAGACGTCCAATCTTTACCATGATTTCTTCTAGGCGGCCTCTTCCAATGCCTCATGCTGCTCAGGCTTGCGAAGGGGTTCCAGGACGAATCTTGACGAGCTCTCCTCTAGCGTCTTCATACTGGTAGGCAGAGTCGCACAAGTTGGAACGCCAAACTTCCAAGCACTTCGGGCCTTCCATGGTGAGTCAGCCTGTAATTCTTTTCTTCTCTTGCAGCACGATCCCACCTTCGTCGCCAATGTTCTGTTCTTTGCATTGATAAGGCATTGAAACGAGGCAGGAGTAACAACAGATGCTTCTTTATTTTAGCTTCAATAGAACAACACAAAATGGCTCCGCTCCCTTTTATACCTTCTGCAGGGAACAGCGTCAACCAATAAATGCAATGTATTTTCCCACTCTGCGCATGCTCAATAGGCTGGAGGCAGCCTGCATGGCCCAGGCAGGCCGCATGGTCTGCCCGGGTCTCACTCTCAGCTTCCTGCACCTGGTCTGTCAATCACAGGCCCAGGACATAACAATCAACATGTTAAACATGGCCATTAAAAAAAAAGCACAAGATTTGATTAGCAACACAGTGATCTCAAGATCTCACTGGCCCCTGAAGCCCCCAAACCTGATGACAAAGCCAGGGCTTGAGGGACTTCTGGAAAATAAGAAGATGGAGGTGATACCACTTCAAGGAAGAGAATGTTCCAAAAGATGGGTGCCATGGCAGAGAAGTCTTGCTTCTTTGGGCCTATCAAGTACAATTCCCTGAGAAATGGGATCCGTAGCATGCCTTTTTGCCAGATCTAATAAGACAAGCAGTTGTAACTGGGGAGAGGTGGTCCCTCAAATCATCTGGTCTCATGTAATGGAAAATTTTAAAGGTTTGAATTGGATCCAGAAGCAGACTGGCAACCAGTGCAGTTCACAGAGCAGACACATAATATACTATTTTAAAAGCATACATAATTGAACCTCTGCATTTTGAAACAGCTGAAGTTTTCAGATACTCTTTAAGGGGAGCCCCATGTAGAGCACATTACAGTAATCCAGTCAGAAAGTGACTAGAGCATGAGTAATTATAAGCAGACATAAGAGTAAATAATTATTGGATCTACATATTTTTAACTTGTTATCTTGCATTGCCATTTCAGAATACATTTTCACAATATGGAAAATATTACAATGCTTAAGAAAGCCTGATAAATGTTAATTAAATAATAAATGTTAATTAAAATTATGATCTATAAATACTGTTTAAGATTTTGAAAGAAAAAATATTTAATTTGTGCCAAATAATTTTGAATTATGCCTATTTAATCACGTATTTCTTGGTTTGCATAAATATCATAATTAGAAATCCAAATTTAGAATATGAAAATGTTTGAAAACTGAAAGAATTTTTCTTTGTTGTTGCTGGCAATTAAAGACTATGACAGGTTTGCACAGAATTTGAAGCCTGAAAACAATCCAATTCAAGGTTTGCTGCAAATTAATAAACTGCAAATGCTTTATGAGAAATCTTGCTTCTCAAAAATATGATTTAATATTTAGTATATTTAGCAGAGGAATCTAAAAAGTAATACCTTGATTAATTTTCATTTTAATTTTGGCAAAGGAATAGCTCAATGATTTATAAAATTAATGGTCTGCATCCAGCTGTACCATTTTTTTATACATAAAACTGTTTTCCATACTCCAGTGTCAACATTATCATTTTATGATATCCCATACTATTGGGTTACATGGAATTACTATTGGAAATGGACTAAAAAGCATTATCATAAAAAGAAACTGGAATCAAAATATTTTAACAAGCCACATTTCTACACTTCTTCAATTTAACAAGATCAACATATTTTCACTTCTTTTTCCAAAAAGGAAAATTCAGCAACTGTGAGTAGCTTTTATGCACGTAACACACGATGACTCGCAATTGGCCTTAAATCCTCCTTGCATGGAGAAATTCTACTACAGGTAGTCCTCACTTAACAACAGTTGGTGCTGAACAAAGGAACTTATAATTATAGCCTCTCCACAAACACATGTTCAACGTTTGGGTGCTTGGCAGCCCACCTCCACTTACAACTTGCCGCAATGGCGCTATAACTCACTCCACATTCAGGCATTGTTTAGCAGGCATGTCAAACTGCCGGCTCATGGGCCGGATGTGTCACGCCAAAACCGCACCCAACCCATTGCCGGAAATGAGGAAAAAGTCGCAATACGTCATGCAACATAACGTGACATGAGTTTGACATGCCTGGAGGGCATCGTTTATATGCCCTTAAACGCTGGGGAAGTTCCAATGGCACAGTGAGAATCAGCTACCACCCCTTTATATGAAGGCCTGAACAGCTAGGAAGCTTCTACAGCAGGGCACAAAGCAGTTGCCCTGTGGAAGTTCCACAAATCCAAGAAACTCCAAGATCAACCATACCAGCTGACCTTGGTTTAGAGTAATGTATGAACCTAACCACAGTGGATAGTATGGTAAAATCTGATTTATGACTTACTGTGGTATTTAAATTCAGTTATTATATAAAAAAATCAATAAAAAATCTTAGCCTTGTCAACATTATATGGCCATAAATTGTTAGATTTTGGGCAAAGGATACATCTCATTTATTATCTAAAAACTAGAATTTAAGTAGAGATGCCACTCAAGAATGGACATATGAATCTATCCTATTGTGCTATAGTTAGCAAAAAAATTAAAAAATAATAATTTAGAACATACAGTAGCATATAAACCCCTTAGAAACTACTGTTTTGGATTGACAACTATTTTATTTCTAAAGTCTTCTGATTTGTGTCTGAAGTTCAGGACTCACTTGAAAACAAGAATTCTAATCCTATTGGCGGAATTCTAACTCATTCCTATATTTTTATTAAAAAGTTGCTTTTTATAGATATATACTCACCAAGTCCATTAAATTTAGTGATTTACTAAAAATCCATATAGTTGGACTGAAAGTCTTTGAAATTTGAAATTTAAATTCTTCTTTGTGAGAGATTTTGGATCGCTAAATTTATTTTGCTCAAATATCTGTAGGTCTAGTTCATCTTTATGTCACATTTCATTCAGGAATTCAAGACATAAAAGATAGCATTATTTCCTATTTTTCCTACAGCAATGCTTGGGTTTAAAAAGAGTGACTTGATAGTCATCCATGGATATTTGTTACTGAATTTCTATTAAGCAACACCATTTCTACCCAAACATTACATTCTTTCTCATACTCATTTAGATGCATATGAGAAAAAAACAAAGGATAACTGTCAGAAACGTCCTGACTTGGTGCTTCCTTCACCAGCCAACAAGCAGGTATGGTTGACAAACGGTCTTTTAATGTTGTTCCGTCACGAAGTAAAGTCAGCACTGAGGATCCTTTCTCCCAGTGCGTTTACATACAGTCGTTCCAGCCCCGCCCTGCCGGCCCGCCCCTCAAGCCAGCATCCGCCCAGCATCCGCCTGGACCCACCCCAGCCCTTGCCGTCCCTGCCTTGTTCTAGCCACGCCCCACAGCCACGCTCCCTCGGTTCCGCCCGGCAATGTTCGCTCCGGCCCCTTCCCGTGGCCGCCAGCGTTTCTTTCGGCTACTTCCAGGCCTCTCCGCCGATTGTCAAGCTCGGCGAGGCGCAGGGGAGTGACGTCACGCGTCGGCGCCCGTCTCGTCCGCCCCAGAGCGCCGGCCAGGCACTACAGCCAGAAGGGAGGTCCGGGCTGGCTGGCTTCGTTCTCGCACAGCCGGCGAGGTATGTGGACGGCTTGCTGTGTGGTTGCCGGCGGGCGTGTCGGCCTTGCCGTGCTCGACATGCCGCTCCCCCTACCAGAGGTCCCCCTGGAAAGCAAGCAGAGGGGGTTAGTACTCTCGTTCCTGCACAGGTGCGTTCCCCGTTTGCCCCTTTGGTTTGTTTGGGTGTTTGCGATGGAATACTCTAAGCAAACGTGGAGCAAGCACCTCCTTGTCCCTCACCCATGATGCCTCTGAAAGTGGGTACCCTTTCCATAGTATCAGATACTCCACCCCCTTCTTTCTTTCCCGAGAGTCCAGGATTTCTTGTACTTCATAGTGACCAGGTGTCACGGGCCCTGGGGCTTCCTCAGCGTAGCTATGAGTGACCGGCTTCAACAAACTACTGTGAAACACCGGATGCACCTTGCCCAGAAACTGGGGAAGCTGGAGGCGGACAGTCACTGGGTTGATCACCTGGATAATCTGGAACGGGCCTATGTATTTGGGGGCCAATTTTCGACTAGGGACCTGGAGCCGTATGTACTTGGTGGAAAGGTACACCCGGTCCCCCACCCTGAACGGCTTATGGCCTCCCCTCTTCTTATCTGCCTGTGTTTTTGCCGTCTGTCCTGCCTTTTCCAAGGCCTTCTGTACCACACCCCATACCTCACTGACTCGGGTTAACCACTCATCAGGTTGACAGGGTGGGGATCCCTGCTCTTCACATTCTGGCATGGGCATGAAGTCCCTGCCAGAAACCACTCGGAAGGGCGTGAAACCGGTACTACTATGTACGGCGTTGTTGTACGCCACCTCCGCGAACACCACCCACTCCACCCAATCCATTTGCTGATACGATACATAGCTACGGAGATAACGCTCCACTGCCGCGTTTGCCCGTTCGGCCGCTCCATTTGTACTTGGGTGGTACGCTGAGCTCAGCCCCTGGGAGGAACCTAAAAGGCGTATAAAACTGCGCCAGAAGTGGGCGGTGAACTGCACCCCGCGGTCTGAAATGATCCGTCGTGGAGCTCCATGGATGCGATACACTTGCGACAGGAACATACTGGCCAACTTCCGAGCTGAGGGTAGTCCCTTGCAAGGTATGAAGTGGGCCTGTTTAGAGAACAGATCAACCACGGTCCAAAGTACGGTATATCCTCGGCTATTGGGTAGTTCTACAATAAAATCCATGGCTATGTCTTGCCACGGGTGGTGTGGGTCAGCCACCGGTTGTAACAACCCCAGGGGTTTCCCGGGCCGGGGCTTGGACATGGCACAAACCGGACAACCTTTCACATAGGTTTCTACGTCGCTCCTCATCCGTGGCCACCAAAACTGCCGACGGGCTAAATGTAATGTCTTTAGG